>NC_057810.1:641497811-641762811 GCF_018294505.1 Triticum aestivum
GAGGCAGCATCGATCGGCTTCAGTTAGCAGCAGTAGTGAAGGAATCGATCGCTCGGGTTCAGTTAACAGCTATCGACCGATTGCTCGGGTGTAGTAACATGAAGCCTGCAGTGCAATCGTTCGGGTTCAGTTAGAGATCAATGCCTCGCTCGGGTTCAGTTAGAGCCCAATGCCTCGCTCGGGTTCAGTTAGAGCCAATGCCTCGCACACACGTGCGTACGTGTACGAGAGAAACGCGCATCGCTCGGCCCCCGACCTCCCACCGTAACCGGGAACTCCCCGAAATTTTCCTCCCCCTCGCTTCGACCATGGTTTTTTCCGTCATGGACGGCCCAAAGAATGTCATTCAGCTGAGTCTCCGGCCTGCCCAGGATGAAAAGTCCATTTTTTGTCATGATTTTTTCTCATAGAAGTAAGGGCCCACCACATCTATGATGATACCGGGTTTTGTCACAATTATCGTCATAGAAGTGTCATATGTTTGACAGAAAAAAATTCGTCTGGCCCAAAATGTCACGGATGTGTCTTTTTTTTAGTGTATTGATGATGCCACTTCTACTATGCATGATACTTATGATGAAACTACTTCTGTGCTTGATACTACTTTGCCATTAGTTGAATTTCTTGATGAACAACTTGCTAGGGTTAGAGAGAATGAAATTATTGAAGATGAAATTATTGATGATAGTTATGATGAAGGTTCTCCCCCCTAAGTATGAATTACCTGTTGTTCTGGAGGGTTATGTTATGGATGAAGAAACTGCTAGAGATCTTTTTGCTTGCAATGATAGATCTGATCTTAATAAATTACTAGCTAAACTTAAACAGAAAACTCTGAATGCTAGAATGAAATATGACCCTACTTTTGCTACTTCACCTATCTTTGTTACTGATAAGGATTATGAATTCTCTGTTGATCCTGAAATAATTACCTTGGTTGAATCTGATCCTTTTTATGGCTATGAATCTGAAATTGTAGTGGCACACCTTATCAAGTTGAATGATATAGCCACCCTGTTTACTAATGATGAGAAGTCTCGCTATTATTATATCCTTAAGATATTTCTATTCTCATTAAAGGGTGATGCTAGAACCTGGTTTAATTCTCTTGATCCTGGTTGTGTGCGTAGTCCCCAGGATATGATTTATTACTTCTCTGCTAAATATTTCCATGTTCATAAGAAACAAGCTGCCTTGCGGGAAATATATAATTTTGTGCAAATCGAAGAAGAGAGTCTCCCACATGCTTGGGGAGGCTTCTTCGATTACTTAATGCTTTGCCTGATCATCCTCTTAAGAAAAATGAAATACTTGATATCTTTTATAATGGAATAACCGATGCTTCCAAGGACCACTTGGATAGTTGTGCTGGTTGTGTTTTCAGGGAAAGAACAGTCGACCAAGCTGAATTGTTATTGAATAATATGTTGACTAATGAAAATAATTGGACTCTTCCTGAGCCAATTCCTGAGGCAATTCCTGAGCCAATTGAGCCAGCTCCTGAACCTATTCTTAAACCAACTCCGAAGAAGAGGGGTGTTCTATTTGTCAGTCCTGAAGATATGCAAGAGGCAAAGAAATCTATGAAAGAAAAAGGTATTAAAGCTGAAGATGTTAAGAATTTACCTCTTATTGAAGAAATACATGGTCTTAATATACCGCCTGTTGAAGAAATACATTGTCTTGATAACCCGACACAGGTAGTAAAGGTAAATCTCTCTATAGATATGATAAAGTTGAAATTCCGTCTACTAAATTTCATAGCCAATGTTTAGATGAATTTGATGACTTTATGGCTAGGCAAGAAAGTTTTAATGCTTATGTTGGTAGAGAATTAAAGAGTAATGCTTTCATGATAGGACGCTTGAGTGATTATATGGTTAGAGTTAAAAGTGAACTTAAACTCATTAGCAAATATGATTCTACGGTTACCACTCAAGCTGAGCAAGTACTTAAAGCTCAAAGTGATTTGCTCGATGAATTAAATAATAAACATGATTTTGCTATTAGAGTGGCTACTAGAACTGGTAGAATGACTCAGGAACCTTTATATCTTGAAGGCCACCCTAAGACAATCGAGCAAGATTCTCAGAGAAATAATGTAGAGGCACCTAGTCCTTCTAAAAAGAAGAAGAAAAAATGATAGGACTTTGCATGCTTCTAGTGAACCTGTTATAGACACACCTGAGAATCCCAATGATATTTCTATTTCTGATGCTGAAACACAATCAGGTGATGAACATGAACCTAGTGATAATGTTAATGATAATGTTCATGTTGATGCTCAACCTAGCAATAATAATGATGTAGAGATTGAACTTGTTATTGATCTTGATAACCCACAATCAAAGAATCAATGTTATGATAAGAGAGATTTTGTTGCTAGGAAGCACGGTAGAGAAAGAGAACCATGGGTTCAGAAACCCATGCCTTTTACTCCTAAACCATCAAGGATGATGAGGATTTTGAGCGCTTTGCTGAAATGATTAGACCTATCTTCTTACGTATGGGCTTAACTGATATGTTTAAAGTAAATCCTTATGCTAAATATATGAAGGATATCATTACAAATAAAAGAAAGATACCGGAAGATGAAATGTCCACCATGATTACTAA
The DNA here is from genome assembly GCF_018294505.1 of Triticum aestivum. Lineage (NCBI taxonomy): Eukaryota > Viridiplantae > Streptophyta > Magnoliopsida > Poales > Poaceae > Triticum > Triticum aestivum. The sequence continues at coordinate 641,500,428 of NC_057810.1, forward strand.
TTATACTTTTAAGGGTGGAATACCAAAGAAACTGGGAGATCCAGGGGTACCAACTATACCATGCTCCATTAAAAGAAACTATGTTAAAACTGCTTTATGTGATCTTGGAGCCGGTGTTAGTGTTATGCATCTCTCCTTATATCATAGACTTGAATTGAATAAGTTGGCACCTAATGAAATATCTTTGCAAATGGCTGATAAATCAACTGCTAATACTTGAGAATATTATTTGGATCCCCTTGTGTCGAATGAATAAATTTGGGTTGAATACTCTACCCTCGAAAACTGTTGCAAACCCCTATACTTTTGGGTTATCACTCCTCAGTACGGAGGGAGCATTCCGTGTTTTCGTTGACCGTTATGACGCCGCATGGTCCGGGCATCTTGAGCTTGAGTCAGGCGTAGTGTGGCACCGCATTGAATCGAGTGAATGTGGTTCATCCGAGAAGTGCATGATAGCCACTACGGAAGGGGATGATATCGAAGATCAACTCTTCGCTTTGGAAATTATCCGGGGATCCGAAGACCACTTCCAGTGTGATTGAGCCCATACAGTAGGCCTCGGCACCTGGTATGACACCTTTAAAGGCAGTTTTTGTGGGCTCGATCCTTGAGGGATCGATACCCATTTTGCACATTGTATCCTGATAGAGCACGTTTAGGCTGCTACCACCATCCATGAGGACTCGTGTAAGGTGGAATCCATCAATAATTGGGTCAAGGACCAGTGCGGCTGAACTGCCATGACGGATACTGGTCGTATGGTCCCTACGATCGAAGGTGATCGGACAGGACGACCATGGGTTGTATTTTGGGGTGACTAGCTCCATCATGTAGGCATCCCTGAGTGCACGCTTGCGCTCCCTCTTGGGGATATGGGTGGCGTATATCATGTTCACCGTTCTGACTTGGGGGGGGGATTTCTTCTGTCCCCCTGTGTTCGGTGGCCGGGGTTCCTCGTCATCGTCCTCACCTGGCGACCCCTTTTCCTTATTCTCGGCATTTAGCTTGCTGACCTGTTTGAAGACCCAACACTCTCTGTTGGTATGATTGGCTGGTTTGTCGGGGGTGCCGTGGATTTGACAAGGATGGTCGAGTATGTGGTCCAAACTGGACGGGCCCGGATTGTTTCTTTTGTATGGCTTCTTCCGCTGACCGGATTTAGAGGCACTGAATCCGGCGTTGACCACCGTGTCTTCGGTGTTGTCAATGTTGCTTCGATGCTTGTGTCTGTTGCGTCGGGGCTTGCCGTTGCTGTTTCTGGCTTTAGAAGTGCCAGGTTTGCTTGTATTGTTATTGCTACAGGCTAGCCAGCTATCTTCGCCCGCATAGAAGTGGGTCATGAGTGCCGTAAGGGCTAACATGGACTTCGGTTTTTCCTGGCCGAGGTGTCTGGCTAGCCATTCGTCGCGGATGCTGTGCTTAAAGGCCGCTAGGGCTTCAGCGTCCGGACAGTCAATGATCTGGTTCTTTTTAGTTAAGAACCTAGTCCAGAATTTCCTGGCTGACTCTTCGGACTGTTGGATTATGTGACTTAGGCCATCGGCATCCGAAGGTCAGACATATGTGCCTTGGAAGTTGTCGAGGAAGGCGTCCTCCAAGTCCTCCCAGCTGCCAATGCAGTTTTCGGGCAGACTATTCAACCAGTACCTAGCTGGTCCCTTGAGTTTGAGTAGGAGGTATTTGATGGCGTGAAGATCATCACCACGGGCCATATGAATATGGAGAAGAAAGTCCTCAATCCATACCGTGGGGTCTGTTGTGCCATCATATGATTCGATGTTCACAGGTTTAAAACATTATGGGAAATCGTGTTCCATTACTGCATCAGTGAAGCAGAGGGGGTGTGCGGCACCTCTATATCGAGCCAAGTCGTGACGTAGCTCGGATGGAGTTCGTCTGCGGTTTTCGACCTGGGCGTGGTTATGTTTGTCACGTTCAGCCGGATGGCCATCCTCGCGCATTGGGGCATGCCCCCGTGATCCATAGATTGGTCTTGTCTGACCTGCTCTGTTTTCCAAGTCACGCCACAGGTCATGTCTGTATCCCCGAGCTGTTGTATTTCAGTTTGTTCGGCGAGGTAGTGCGGGCTGGTGTTCGGCTCGAGGTGCCGCTTTGTCCCGGCCACGTGGTGGTCGGTCAGCAGCATTGTACCTTGGTAGGACGGGCTCCAACGCCTTGTCATCGAACTGTGGTAACATTTTGCGCTTCGGGTAGTTTTTGGTTGGGCGCTCGCGGCCATATTCCTCGGCTGCCAGGACATCAGTCCATCTTTCATTGAGCAGATCTTGATTAGCTTGAAACTGCTGCTGCTTCTTTTTCAGGCTTCTTGCAGTGGCAATTAGCCGACGCTTAAAGCGTTCATGTTCGACGGCCTCCTTCGGCATGATGAAATCTTTGTCATCAAGGCTCACCTCATCCTCAGAGAGCAGAAGGTAGTTGCTATCCTCAGAGTCTTCATTCATGGCCTGCTCGTCAGGGCTGACTCACCCATCCTCCCGTTCCTCCTGCTCGGAGGTTGGCTCAACGGGGTCTTTATTGTCTTCGGCGTCGTCCAGAGTGTTATTTTCTCCTGTGACAGTATTGTTGTTTTTACTACGGCGTGACTTAGAGCGGCGCCGCTGACGTTGGTGCTTTGGCTGTATCGCAGGAGGTTTATCCTCGACTGGATTTTCATTGTCGCCGTTGTTTTCTCTAGGTGTATCCACCATGTATATGCCGTACGAGGAGGTGGCTGTCCAACGCCCTATAGGCGGTGGTTCCTGCTCCTCTCTGGCATTGTCATCCACACCGTCGATGTCCTCGGAGTCGTAATCAAGCATGTCGGTTAAGTCGTCGACAGTGGCTATAAAGTGGGTGGTGGGTGGGAAACAAAGTTCTTCGTCATCCACTTCCCATTCGAGCCGGATATAGTTCGGCCGAGAGTCCTCTGACAAGGAGAGGGATTTCAATAAGTTTAACACATCACCTAGAGGTGAGTGCTGGAAGATGTCCGCAGAGCTGAACTCCAAGATCGGCGCCCCATTAGGTTCGATGGACGTGAATGCATGCGGTCCATAATCTATGGCCAGAGACGAGTCCGAGGTTCCGGTGACACAAGCCCAGCTCGATGTTAGGTCTGTGTGCGGCTCGAGCACCGCTAAGTCTGCGGCTCCTGTGGTGGGGTTAAGCTTCCTGTCTTCGGACGACACAGTCTGCTATGGATCCAGGGCCAGAGCGGTTACAGGCGCTATCTCTGAACGCGGCCAGACAACAGATTTAGGTCATGTTCATCGTGGTGGTAGGGGACAGCCGTCATGGGCTCAAATCCGTCGAAGATCAAGTCTCCACAGATATCGGCCACAAAATGCTTCCAAATCTAACCTGATGGCCAGGGGCATAGCTATCAATCTGCTCTAGATGGCCAAGCAAGATGGCCCGCAGTGCGAAGCCGCCGAATACGAAGATCTGTCCGGGGAGGAAGATCTCCCCCTGGACTGCATTGTTGTAGATGATTGATGGAGCCATCAAGCCTTCTGGTGACGACGCAGTGGAACTCTCAATGAAAGCACCAATGTTGGTGTCAAAACCGGTGGATCTCGGGTAGGGGGTCCCGAACTGTGCGTCTAAGGCTAATGGTAACAGGAGGCGGGAGACACAATGTTTACCCAGGTTCGAGCCCTCTCTATGGAGGCAATACCCTACTTCCTGCTTGATTGATCTTGATGAATATGAGTATTACAAGAGTCGATCTACCACGAGATCGTAATGGCTAAACCCTAGAATTCTAGCCTATGAGGTTATGATTATTGTGGCTAAACCCTAGAAGCCTAAACCCTCCGGTTTATATAGACACCGGAGGGGGCTAGGGTTGTACAAAGTCAGTTACAGAGAAAGGAATCTACATATCTGAATCGCCAAGCTTTCCTTCCACGCAAAGGAGAGTCCCATCCGGACACGGAAGGAAGTCTTCGTCTTGTATCTTGATAGCCTAACATTCCGGCCAAAGTATATAGTATGGCTGTCGGAGGACCCCTTAATCCAGGACTCCCTCACCTGGGTCTCTTTTCCATCATATTAAGTCTCTTTTCCATCATACTAGTTTCCTATATACTATTTTGCAATCTTTTACTTTCCGATCTATAAACCAAAAATACCAAAAATATTTACTTTACCATTTATCTATCTCTATTAGATCTCACTTTTTCAAGTAACCGTGAAGGGATTGACAACCCCTTTATCGCATTGGGTGCAAGTTTGTTGATTGTGTGTGCAGGTATTCGGTGACTTGTGCATTGTCTCCTACTGGATTGATACCTTGGTTCTCAAACTGAGGGAAATACTTACTCTACTTTGCTGCATCACCCTTTCCTCTTCAAGGGAAAAACCAACGCAAGCTCAAGAAGTAGCATTGGTATTCCCGAATCTCAGGGTTTTTTAGGTACTTCGTCTTTAAAAGTATAATTAGCAAGCATAGTGGAGATTTCAGCTTCCAGTATTTCTCTCTTATTGGTGATGATGCCTTTCATGTACTTTGCATTAGGAGGCATTTTCAAGATATCAGTCAAGCGAGTTCGCAAAAAGACTGGCCTAATCATTTCAGCAAAGCGTTCCAATTCTTCATCATCTTTATTTTTAGTTGACTTAGGTGGAAAGGGCATATTCTTTTGAACCCATGGTTCTCTTTCCTTTCCATGTTTCTAGCGACAAAGTCTCTTTTATCATATATTTTATTCTTTGGTTGTGGGTTATCAAGATCAACAATTGGTTCAATCTCGAGATCATTGTCTGGTTCTTTATTATTTGGTTCAGTTTCTTCATGAACCTCATCATTGTATTTTTCATTATCAGAAGGTGAGTGTTCATTACCAGATTGAGTTTCAGCATCAGAGATAGAAACTTCATTATCATTATCAGGAGATTTCTCTACTTCAGGTTCACTAGAGGCATGCAAAGTCCTATCACTTTTCTTCTTATTTTTCTTTTTCTTTTTAGAAGGACTATGATGCAGAGCATCCCTCGCTCATCACCATGGACACTCCATCACCACCGCAAGCACGGAGAGGACATATGACAAGAGCTCACGCACGCGCCATTGAAACCGAGGTTAACTCTTTCCTCTTTGATATCCATTCGGATTCACATGTGAGTTGGATCCTACCTCAAGCAGAGATGTTACGCATGATTAGGTATCAAGGTGTTGATCAAGGAGAGGCTAGCACGAAGACCCGAGCACCTACGGACGAGAAGAGGAGGACAAGAAGAGCGAGGATGAGGAATGGGCCAAGCCCCTGGACCACCCGGGTGCCCGGCCGCCTCGACCCCGGGTGCCTGGCCACCACTTGGCCGCAGCCCCAGCCGGCCCCGGGTGCCCGGCCAATTGCCCAGCCGCGGCCTGGGCAGCACCCCGGGTGCCCGGCCCCAGCGCCCTGGGTGCCCGGCCTCCTGCTTGGGCTGGCCCAGCATGCCTCCGGGTGCCCGGGCCACGACCCCCGGGTGCCCGGCCTCCCCCACCTGGCGCTAGAGATGCCCCACCGGGTGCCCGGTCTGCCACACCCCGGGTGCCCGGCCAGGCTGCTGGCGCAGCCAAGCCCCGCCCCTGTGCCCGGGCCACCAACCCCGGGTTCCCGGCCTCGACCGCCCAGGCCACTGCGTCTACCTCGGGTGCCCGGGCCTAGGACCCTCGGGTGCCCGGACCCCTCCGAGGGCATGCGTGCCTTGTTGGTTTTTTGCACATGTAATCCCTCTCCCCCTCCTAGTCCGTCCCTAAACTATAAGTACCTCCCTCCTAGCTCATTAGAAGGATAGCAAAGTATATGAGATGATTATGTGAGCTTTGCTCCTTGTACCCACTCCTCCTAGGAGAAGATCCCTAGTGGATATCAAGCCCCCAACTTGGGAAGGATCCCCATCATAGGATCATCAAGACCTCTATCCTCATAGGATTGGGATGAACTAGTGCCTTGTATCTTTCCTTTGTTGTTCTTGGATCATTGTGACCTCTTGTGTGTTCTTGGATCTAGCATATGTGTGATTGGATCTAATCAATTTGAGTGTTTCCCCTCTCTTGTGTTCTTCATGTTCTTCGTGTTCTTGGGGATTTCCCCTCCAATTCGTGAAAGATCTCCAACTAGGGTTCCACCCTCCAACATCTTGGTATCATGAGCCATGGTTTCTCACGAAATTGGAGCCCCCCTCTTTGTTTTCTAGCCTAATTTTGTTTTGTTCTTCCCCAATTTTGAAAATTCCTCACCAAAAATGGCCCCAAAAGTTTTTGTGATTTGTTGGTTTGATGAGATTTTGTTGGATTGGATCCAAGGATTTGCTTGGTCACAAGTGGATCTAGCATTCCCCCCATCCATCTCCACCTTTCCCTCCATGAATTCCACCAATTTCTTCCATTTTCCCATGAATTTCCGCCCAAATCCGTGACCCCCGGGCACCCGGACCCCCCGCGCATCTCTGTTAACCACCCCGGGTGCCCGCACCCCGAGCCCCCGGGCACCCGCACCCCGGACCACCCCGAGTGCCCGCACCCCTTGCCCCCAGGCACCCGGACCCCCGTGCCTCTTCTTCCACCCAACCTCGCTGACCACCCTGGGTTCCCGCACCTTCCACCCCCGGGCACCCGCACCCCTCCCCACCCCCCGAATCAGCCCACCAACATTCACCATTTTGGCCATAACTTTCACTCCCGGAGTCCGATTTTGACGTTCCTTAGCTTGTTGAGTAGCTATTGACATCACCCATCCATGTAGATAGGTTACAACACCATTTGACTCCATCAAAAATTTGGCATTTTGGCATCTTTGCATAGGCCATCCACCATATCATTCGCCAAACCACCATAGCTTTCCTCAACCTAACCCATTTTAGTCCCATTTAGCATTTGTGGTTGTTTGAGTGGTGACTTGAGTCTCCTAAGGTGTTTTGGCTACTTAGGGATGGTTGCTTCGTCATCAACCACCACCACCACTTCCGCATTGCTAACTCCGGAACCACCAACGCATTACGCTACCACCATTTGACATTTTCCTTGAGATTTTGAGTTTGCGGTTTTTCCCATTTCCTAGGGTGTTTAGGCTAACTAGGAACGGTTCGACATCGACAACACCTTCGCTCACCTTCGGCAAGGATTCGACATCGACCACTTCACCATTTTGACAACCTAGCCGTAAGTAAGAACGGTAACTAGGGCTGGACTAACGAGAAGCTCGGCTCGTTAAGCTCGTACTCGTTAAGCTCGTGCTCGTTAAGGCTCGGCTTGTTAAGCTTGTTAAGATTAACGAGCAGAAAAACCTGCTTGGCTCGGCTCGTTTTAAGCTCGTTAAGCTCGTGAGCGCTCGCGAGCGCTCGTTAACAGATTATAGTGTGTTACGATATACATGATGAATGTGTAGGTATGGTTTTCAAGATAAAATATTATGACTAACAAAAGAAATGAAGTAGTATGTTGCCTCATATGTCAATTAGATTAAATATATGGGCTGAGGTGCTACAAAAAGTTTGTCACGTAATATGAAAATATATGTTGTGTTGTTACTAATGAGCTTAACGAGCTACTCATGAAACTCGTTAGCTCACTCGTTAAGCTCGTTAAGCTTAACGAGCTAAAATTAATGATTGGCTCTATTCATTAAGAAGCGAGCTATGAGTTTAACGAGCCGAACTATTGAGCGCTCATTAAGCTCGCGAGCTACGAGCTTTTGGTCCAGCCATAATAGTAACCTCTGTATCATCTTGGTATCGTGGTATCCCTTTATTGTACATATTGGGAATACATAGTAATTTCCAAAAAATTCCTGCGCACATGCAAGATCATGGTGATGCATAGCAACGAGAGGGAGAGTGTTGTCCACGTATCCTCATAGACCGAAAGTGGAAGCGTTAGCACAACGCGGTTGACGTAGTCGTACATCTTCCCGGCCCGACCGATCAAGCACCGAAAGCACGGCACCTCCGAGTTCTTGCACATGTTCAGCTCGATGACATCCCTCGAACTACGATCCAGCCGAGTGTCGAGGGAGAGTTCCATCAGCATGACGGCGTGGTGACGATGATTATGTTCTACCGACGCAGGGCTTCGCCTAAGCACCGCTATGATATTATCAAGGAGGACTATGGTGGAGGGGGGCACCGCACACGGCTAAGAGATCAATGATCAATTGTTGTGTATATGGGGTGCCCCCTTCCCCCGTATATAAAGGAGCAAGGGGGAGGTGCGGCCGGCTAGGAGGAGGCGTGCCAGGAGGAGCCATATTCCCACCGGGAGTAGGACTCCCTCCCTTCCTTGTTGGATTAGGAGAAGGGGGGAAAGAGGAGGGAGAGAGGAAGGAAAGGGGGGCACCCCCTCTCCTTGTCCTATTCGGACTAGGGGAGGAGGGGCGCGCGGCCCTACCCTAGCCGCCTCTCCTCTTCTCCACTAAGGCCCACTATGGCCCGTTAAGCCCCCGGTGGGTTCCGGTAACCCCTCGGTACTCCGGTAAAATCCCGATTTCACCCGAAACACTTCCGATATCCAAACATAGGCTTCCAATATATTAATCTTTATGTCTCGACCATTTCGAGACTCCTCGTCATGTTCGTGATCACATCCGGGACTCCGAACAACCTTCAGTACATCAAAACTCATACACTCATAATATAACCGTCATCGCAACTTTAAGCATGCGAACCCTACGGGTTCGAGAACTATGTAGACATGACCGAGACACGTCTCCGATCAACCAATAGCGGAACCTGGATGCTCATATTGGCTCCTACATATTCTACAAATATCTTTATCGGTCAAACCGCATAACAACATACGTTGTTCCCTTTGTCATCGGTATGTTACTTGCCCGAGATTCGATCGTCAGTATCTCAATACCTAGTTCAATCTCGTTGCCGCCAAGTCTCTTTACTCGTTATGTAATGCATCATCCCGTAACTAACTCATTAGCTACATTTCTTGCAAGGCTTATAGTGATGTGCATTACCGAGAGGGCCCAGAGATACCTCTCCGACAATCGGAGTGACAAATCCTAATCTCGAAATACATCAACTCAACAAGTACCTTTGGAGACACCTGTAGAGCACCTTTATAATCACCCAGTTACGTTGTGATGTTTGGTAGCACACAAAGTGTTCCTCTGGTAAGCGGGAGTTACATAATCTCATAGTCATAGGAACATGTATAAGTCATGAAGAAAGCAATAGCAACATACTAAACGATCAAGTGTTAAGCTAACGGAATGGGTCAAGTCAATCAAATCATTCTCCTAATGATGTGATCTCGTTAATCAAATGACAACTCATGTCTATGGTTAGGAAACTTAACCATCTTTGATTCACGAGCTAGTCAAGTAGAGGCATACTAGTGACACTATGTTTGTATATGTATTCACACATGTATTATGTTTTCGGGTAATACAATTCTAGCATGAATAATAAACATTTATCATGATATGAGGAAATAAATAATAACTTTATTATTGCCTCTAGGGCATATTTCCTTCAGTACATTCTTGCCATTACATTGTTAACCCCTTAGCCCATTTTGTGTCACTTGCCTATCGAGAGTAGCCATTTGAGTATTGCCGACAACGTTACTTGTGCACATTAGTCATTTGTACCTTCCATTGCATACATACCATATCACATTGGTATCATCATATCATCCCTTGTGTCACAAGATTGTTCCCGCATATACACAATTGCTATCTTGGTTTGTGCATTTTCGCATAAGTGGCCAAAAAAAGCTTTTAAGCAAAAGGAAAAGAGAGCAAAGAGCTTGTAAGCAATAGCCATAGCATCATACCGCATTGCACATAAGATTGTCATATCCAATCATCTTGGATCACCTTGAGAAGAACACCGGGAACATCATACACATAGCATACTTGGGATCGAAGGCTCATACATTTTGCATCTTATAGGTTGTGCACAAGTGTCGTATCCGCCTATTGGGCAATCGTGCTAGCGTCTCTCTTGAGTTGTGCAACACGAGCGTTTTCCGTAGATTCCACATTTTGTGCTCATTCCTTGGTTGCACGACCCCATTTATCTATCCGTGTGTGTGTTTCCTTGTGCCACATATTGTTATTGGTCTACTTGTTTCACTTGCGAATTCGTGACTCTTTTCCAACATTATTGACTCTTGCTAACATTTTGCATCAAATTTTTGTGCCACTATCCTCACCGAGCTCCACCATAAGCCTTACTTGTGTAGGTGTGAGATTTGATAAGATCCGGTACCAATTGTGCTCTTTCCTTGTTACATTATTGAGTGATCATTGATCCATCTTCAACATTGGAAAGGTACATATGGTCTAGTTCTTTCCTTTCTTACACTCACATTTGCTCGAGTCTTGTGATGGATAGGCAAGGCATTTCATCTCCGGTCTTCCACGACAACGATGGCGCAAACAACTACATCAACAAAACGTCCACCTTTGGACTACAACGAGCAATGCACGGCATTGAGCGAGTCGCCATCGACATTTGCCAAAATGAAGCAAGGATAAGGGACTACATCGACACCAAGTTGGACGCACAATTGGATGACATCCGACATGTGTGGGCTAACTACAAGTCTTCTTCCTCTTCGTCATCTTCAAGGCGGAAACACTCGAGTCGCAAGTCTTCGGAACGGCCACAAGATGCAAGTACCACGCGACACCGTCAAGAAAAACTTCATGAGCACAAGACAAGACCGCGAGACGAGCACGAACAAGACGGAGCTACGACTACTACCACAACTTCGGCATCTTCGCCAAGTGTTCTCAAGGCATCTTCGCCTTTGGATGTAGGGCATCTTCGCCCACCCCCGATGAGTACGCCTACATCGGCCTTCATCCATGGCGATGGTGATGAGATGATCAAGCATGGGATTTTCCCTTTTGTCATGGAGGAGAGCGATGATGTGCCATCTTCGACCTTCATCCACGGCGATGACGGTGAGATGGTTAAGCATGGGATTTTCCCTTCGACCATGGCGACGTATGATGACTTGAGTGACTTGTGCCACCATATTGAGAGTGAGAGTGACTTCACCACTAGCCCCATATATGATGAGTTGCCACAATTCCCATGTGAGGAGAGCCACCACCACCACCACTTGAGTGATTTGAGTGACTCCACCATATGTGACATTGAGTGCACCTACCTTGAGGGAGTGAGTGAGCCACCACCACATAGAGAGAGTGAGGTAGTTGATACGGCATGTGAGGCCATTTCGATTTCTAACAACTTAACCTCTACCTCTATTATGCCTTCTCATTTGGTGATAGGTCCCATATATGATGACGAGCCGATCCTCGACGACTTCATCCTTCCTATGGACAAGACGATGGCCATGGTGGAATATGTTGCACCACCCACATGGTTCCATCAAGATGAAGATGGTGACCACCATTTGGTCTTTGCCACCTCACCTACACCACTTGAATGGAATGAACAAGGTAACATAGGTGAAGGTGATGCTCTAGTCCCACTAGTGGACATTCTTGACATTGATTGCTTGCATGATGTTGATCCACCTATTTCCATGCTTCATGCTAGTGCGATTTCCCCATGCTATGATATGCCCATTTATGATGAGTATGATGATTCTCATGTGGAGTCTATTAGTTGTGATGCCATGTTACATAGGATTTCTTGTGACAATTCTCTAGGTCACATCATGTTTGATAATACGCTTGACTTGTCATATGCAATGAATGCGATCTACAATATGTCATATTTGCAATCTCATCATAGTGACTATGCATATCCCATTAAAATTAACCCAATTTGCACATATAGCATAGATGACAAGCCCTTGGTTATTAGCATTTGTTTTTCTTGTGATGATATTGATAAGATTCCTTTGCATCATTTATCTCATATGCCATGCCATGACCACCTAGCTTCGGATATGCATTGTTTTGGATGTTCTCCATTTTCTCCATATGATGTTTCCACTATTGCTCATGAGGAGACCCCCATAGTTTCCTCATACATGTTAGGAGATTTGGATGCATTCCATTCTTTGCATGATTCCCTTGATTGTGTCCACCTTATGCATCCCATGAATAAAAATGCTATTGTTGTGCCACACACTTGCTATAAATTGAGTCCCAATCATGTTGAACACAATAACTATTCTTTCATGATGGATGACATGTGTCTCTATCGTGCATCAAATTTCTTTGAGCAATGCTATTCTTGTGATAACTCACACATGCACATGCACATCATGATGGATGATGTGTATATTTACCATGCACACACTTTCTTTGGTTTGTGTATCTTTTGTGTAGGTACCCATGAATACTTGTCAACCTCGCAATCCCATGAGTTGACAAAATGAGCTCTAGAGAGCAATGATGATTTGGGATCCCATGGATTGTCCTTACCACCGTTCCCTTTGCGCAAAGACTTCGCGCATCTCTTCTACATGGCCTCACATGGTTATGGGTTATTTACCACTTCTCACTTTATGCCCATATTGCCATGTTCACTTTGCATGCTATGCTCATTTCTATGCCTTTGCCATGCATTTGTGACCCATGCTTTGCTTTACACATGATGATTGATTCTACTACTTGTATGTGTATTTGCAAGCTTGGTGGAGATGTTTCTTGTTATGGCCATGTTCCATTTATGCCACACTCCTACGTTGATACTATGATCTTGCTTTGTATCCGTGCTTGCGATATGCCATGTGCATTGCCTATGCCTACTACTTGCACACATGACATGATTGCCATGATTTCCTCTAGTGTGTTGCATCTTCACTCCACTAGTTTGCATGACTTGATTTCTACGCTTTCTCATGCTGCATCCAATTCTTGGATTACTTGCTCCTATCATATGTTTGGTTGCAACAATGTCATTACTTCACATATGCATATGCCATGTCCCATTGCTTGTCACGCTTGACTTGATTGCCTCACACATGATGAACAATTGCTCTTTCCATTGTGTTGAGTGCCACTCGATTTTCACTACACCCTATGCACATTATGCTTGGATTGTCTTGCACTTGATGCATGTCTTTAGTCATATCATCTTCTTGGGTGTTGTGAATGACTCATATGCCTACCATAGACCGTTCATTGAGAGTCTTATGCATGCTTGCTACAACATTGAGGTAGATGCTTGTTTCCTTGTCCCACATATTAGCATCTTTACCTCACATTTGCATGATTGTTTCCATGATGATTTTCCATGTGCCCAATTTATGTGCTTACATGCCATGCCACACTCCCTTGTCACACCATATGCTATGCTTGATGATGACACTTGTTTGGTGAATCACCTCTTGAATGCTCGGTTTTGCTCTAACGCTAACCGCATTTGTTTTTCCAAGTGTTTGTTCTACTTGTTCCTTTTGAAGGAATCACTAGACGGTGCGACATTGGAGAGTGCCCATTTCGAGCTTCAACTTGATAAGTGCTTGGTGGTTGTCAACTTCTACACGGCGACGCCCTCTCTTTCCCATGGTGATGAAGATCACGATCTATGGACGGATCTCTCCCAAGGGGGGGGGAGATGATGCGGAGCATCCCTCGCTCATCACCATGGATGCTCCATCACCACCGCAAGCATGGAGAGGACATATGACGAGAGCTCGCGCACGCGCCATTGAAACCAAGGTTAACTCTTTCCTCTTTGATTTCCATTCAGATTCACATGTGAGTTGGATCCTACCTCAAGCGGAGATGTTACGCATGATTAGGTATCAAGGTGTTGATCATGGAGAGGCTAGCACGAAGACCTGAGCACCTACGGACGAGAAGAGGAGGACAAGAAGAGTGAGGATGAGGAATGGGCCAAGCCCCTGGACCACCTGGGTGCCCGGCCACAACTTGGCCGTAGCCCTAGCCGGCCCCGGGTGCCCTGCCGCCAAGCACCGGGTGCCCGCCCAATCGCCCAGCCGCGGCCTAGGCAGCACCCGGGTGCCCGGTCCCAGTGCCCCGGGTGCCCGGCCTCCTGCCTAGGCCGGCCCAGCATGCCTTCGGGTGCCCGGGCCACTACCCCCGGGTGCCCGGCCTCCCCCACCTGGCGCTGGAGATGCCCCACCGGGTGCCCGGGCCGCCACACCCCGGGTGCCCGGCCCAGCTGCTCGCGCAGCCCATCCCCGCCCGGGTGCCCGGCCTCGACCGCCCAGGCCCCTGCATCTACCCCGGATGCCCGGGCCTAGGACCCCCGGGTGCCCGGACCCCTCCGAGGGCCTGCGTGCCTTGTTGGGGTTTTGCCCATGTAATCCCTCTCCCCCTCCTAGTCCGTCCCTAGACTATAAGTACCTCCCTCCTAGCTCATTAGAAGGATAGCAAAGTATATGAGATGATTATGTGAGCTTTGCTCCTTGTACCCACTCCTCTAGGAGATCAAGACCTCCTAGGAGAAGATCCCTAGTGGATATCAAGCCCCCAACTTGGGAAGGATCCCCATCATAGGATCATCAAGACCTCTCTCCTCATAGGATTGGGATGAACTAGTGCCTTGTATCTTTCCTTTGTTGTTCTTGGATCATTGTGACCTCTTGTGTGTTCTTGGATCTAGCATATGTGTGATTGGATCTAGTCAATTTGAGTGTTTCCCGTCTCTTGTGTTCTTCATGTTCTTGGGGATTTCCCCTCCAATTCGTGAAAGATCTCCATCTAGGGTTCCACCCTACAACATACTAGGTGCATAAGTGTTAATTCTTTGAGAGTCTTGCTCAATTCTCTTTGGGTGTCCCTCAGGGTAAAGTGGTTCCTGAGTCATTTTACCTCCTCTAGTTGCTACTCTAACAGCAAAGTCACTTATATTATTGTTCATTTCGTCAAGCAATTCTCTTTGAGATTTAGCAACTTGTTCTAATTGAGTCTGAACCATAGAGGCATGCTTTCCTACACCTCTAACATCATTTATACTAGTTGACCCGTTGCGCCAAATGGCGCAGAGACCCGCTAAAAACATGTTCGTGATGAAAATAGTTTCTTTTAGTAAGGACATATTCGATTTTGATAGTAGAAAGAACATGCTTAAATCATGCTATATTGAGAATATATTAATTATGTTGAGAAGTCTGAGTCTCATGTATGAAAAAAAACATATCTTTACAACATGTATAAACCAATTAAGGAGGTATTTTTTAGCGGTGTTTGTACAAAACTTTTATTTTCCACCTGCATGAAAGAAAAACTCTCTGCGTTGTGCATATGGAGGCATAGATATTTGAAAGTCCCATATGCTACCTAGTCCGGCCCATGAACAATTCTCTGGGTGGCCATTCCGGAGTAGAATATGAAGCGGTAACAACTGCATCCATCTGCCTGTTTATCCCCTTTTCTTTCTCGGTGGCTTATTTGGGCGAGAGAGGCGTTTCCGGCAGAGACGTACCCAACTGGTGAGATTTCTCTGTTCCTATTATCTCAGATTTCTTTGCATGCAATGGATTTGGTTCTCATTTATCCGGATCTTACAACTCCCCTCTTTTAGTGGCGCTTTGTACCAAATGGCGCATAGACCCACTGAAATCTATGTACAAATTGAAAAGAAAATTCATGGTTTAGTTTGTTTAGTTGCTGGCAGCACAAAGTCCCATTGAAAACCATGTTGCGCTGAAAATATGACTCATTGCCCCAAATGGCAGAGTCCCATTTAATACCATGTGCACATTTGAAAATATTTGTTCATAATTTTATGTTTGAACAAGCATAGGGCATGAATTGTGAACCTTTTCATAGAGGCTTGTCTTTCAAAATCTAAACTTGCATGCATAATTTGTTATGTTATTTGGGTAACAAGGATCCATAATTTTTAATATTTATTCATTGGTCGTGTGGCATTTAGACCCACCTTTTTTACCAATCCTAATTTTTGTAGGGCTGCCAGTCCAAGTGAATCCAGCCCACAGAAGTTGGGCTCAGCCCAATATACAACAAGTCATTACTTCATCTCAACCTCTTAAGTACACAACCTTGACAGGTCTTTAGGAAGTGATTACCTAAACTTCAATACATAGAAACATAGACCCAACAAAATATTCAAGATTGTCTTGCACGGTCATCGATTCACAGCTCTTGAGTTGGTTTACAAAAAATTACTTGGATAGTCACAGGATGTACAATAAAGATTAAAGAACCAGAAGGTGATACATTGAAAGGGAGATGACAAAAACACACTTGCTAAAGCTAAGTTTAATTTACAGAATGCATGTACAAAATCAACCAATCGGTCGCCTCTTCTGACACATAAAAACATCATCTGCTACCATGCCCTTACTCAGGTTGGAGCTTGGGTTGAAGGGATGCCTATATAGAACAAAAACATGGTCACAGTCGACATATCCAGTGGGAACTTGATTTATGTGAAAATCTGAAAACTTACATATTGAGCCGCTGGATCTACAACGAACGACATCCGCTCAAAGGTGTACCACCAACAACAACTTAAACACCAATCAGCACATAGCCCCTCCTTGCTAGTAATGTTGCCAGATTATTTAGGGATTGGATTATCCCCTCGTAAGACCTAATCTTGGTTCAGACATAATTTTGTAGCAAAAAACATGTAGAGAGGCAATAGAAGAGCAGGTCTCAACTCTCAACCAAGTAGAAAAACACATGTAGAGACGAAAACACATGCAGGCACCCACGCAGGAATATTAGAAGAGCAGAAGAAAGAATATCAACCCAAGTAACAGTTAGATTATGGACTGAGAGTTCCCTTCCCTCATTTCATTTTTGCGTGACATTCAAACCTAAAACCAGCTTATTCTTTTTTATTTCCAAAGCACAGGTACACTGACTCATACCTCTACGTCTAATGTTCAAATCTAAAATTAAGCAACTCTTTTTTATTCCCAAAGCAAACAAAAAACAGACTTTTAAAATGCCCAAGTAGCACAAAACAATAAAATAGGGGAGATTTTGGTCGGTGGACCAAGGCCCTACTGAGCTAGGAAGGGAAAGTTAGTCTAGCAATTTGTTCATCAAGAAATTCACCTAGTGGCACATCATCATCAAGCAAAGTACTAGCATCATCAGGAGTAGCATTCATAGAAGAAGTAGCATCATCAACAACTTGCGACATATCAGAATTAATAGCATGAGGTGGTGTTGCAAGTTTACTTATAACAGAATGTGAATCTAAAGCGGAGCTGGATGGCAGTTCCTTACCTCCCCTCGTCTTAGTGGGAAAAATCTTAGTCTTAGCATCCTTCATATTCTTCATAGTGATAATATGATAATAATCCCAAGTGACTCAACAAATATAGATATGCTCCCCGGCAATGGCACCAGAAAAAGGTCTTGATAACCCACAAGTATATGGGATCGCAACAGTTCTCGAGGGTAGAGTATTCAACCCAAATTTATAGATTCGACACAAGGGGAGCCAAAGAATACTTGCAAGTATTAGCAGCTGAGTTGTCAATTCAACCACACCTGGAGATTAATTATTTGCAGCAAAGTGATTAGTGGCACAGTAATATGATAGTTTTGATAATGGTAGCAGCAGCAACAGTAACAGTAACAGTGATAGCAGTGATTTGGTAGCAGTAGCGATAGCAGTAGCAGCAATAGTAACTTAGCAAGAACAATATAAGGTAAATTCGTAGGCATTGGATCGGTGATTCATTGGATGATATTCATCATGAGATAGTAATAAACTAGGGTGATACAACACTAGATCCAGTTCATAAATATAACGTATGCATGTATTCCGTTAACAGTCATACGTGCTTATGGAAAGAACTTGCATGACATCTTTTGTCCTACCCTCCCGTGGCAGCGGGGTCCTATTGGAAACTAACGGATATTAAGGCCTCCTTTTAATAGAGAACCGGAACAAAGCATTGACACACGATGAATACATGAACTCCTCAAACTACGGTCATCACCGGGAGTGGTCCCGACTATTGTCACTTCGGGGTTGCCGGATCATAACACGTAGTAGGTGACTATAACTTGCAAGATCGGATCTAGAACATGGATATAATGGATCTGAAACCATGGCACCCGGGCCCAAAATGACAAGCATTAAGCATGGCAAAATCATAGCAACATCAATCTCAGAACATAATGGATAGTAGGGATCAGGCCCTAACAAAACTAACTCGATTACATGATGAATCTCATCCAACACCTCACCGACCAGCGAACCTACAAAGGAATTACTCACTCCCGGTGGGGAGCATCATGGAATTGGCGATGGAGGAGTGTTAGTGATGTCAAAGATCAAAGGTCCCCCTCTTCGGAGCCCCAAACAGACTCCAGATATGGCCTCCCGATGAAGAACAGGAGACGGTGGCGGCTCCGTCTTGTGGAATGCGATAATTCTTTCTCCCTGATTTTTTCTAAAAAATAGGATTTTATAGCGTTGGTTTCAGCGTCTGCGGGGCCACCAGGTGGGAACAACCCACCTGGGCGCGCCTGGAGGGGGTGGCGCTTCCTGGTGGGTTGTGCCCACCCAGGTGCCCCCCTCTGGTGGTTCTTGGCTCCAGAAATTCTCTTTTATTGTATAAAAAATCCTCGCAAAGTTTCGTTCCATTCCAAGAACTTTATTTCTACAAAAAAACAACACCATGGTAGTTCTGCTGAAAACAGCATCAGGCCGGGTTAGTTTCATTCAAATCATGCAAATTAGAGTCCAAAACAAGAGGAAAAGCATTAGGAAAAGTAGATACGATGGAGACGTATCAAGCAGATGCAGACGTTATGAACGTTTGGCAAGCTCGATATGATGACTACTTGATAGTTTAGTGTACCATGCTTTAGGGCTTAGAACCGGGACTTTAAAAACTGTTTTGAACGCAACGAATCATATGAGATGTCCCAAGAGTTGAAATTGGTATTTCAGACTCATGCCCGTGTCTCCGGAAAGTACTTTGCCTACAAGATGGAGGAGAATAGCTCAGCCAGTGAGCATATGCTCAGAATGTATGGGTAGTACAATCGCTTGAATCAAGTGGGAGTTAATCTTCCAAATAAGATAGTGATTGACAGAGTTCTCTAGTCACCATCACCAACCTAATAGAACTTCGTGATGAACTATAATATGCAAGGGATGACGAAACGATTCCTGAGCTCTTCTCGATGCTGAAATCAGCGAAGGTAGAAATCAAGAAAGAGCATCAAATGTTGATGGTTAACAAGACCACTAATTTCAAGAAAAAGGTCAAAAGGGAAAGAAAGGGAACTTCAAGAAGAATGGCAAATAAGTTTCCACTCCCATGAAGAAATCCAAAGCTAGACCTAAGCCTGAAAGTGAGTGCTTCTATTGCAAAGGATATGGTCACTGGAAGTGGAACTACCCCAAATACTTGGCGGATAAGAAGGATGGCAAAGTGAACAAAGGTATATTTGATATACATGTTATTGATGTGTAATTTACTAGTGTTCATAGTAGCCCCTAGGTATTTGATATCGGTTCAGTTGCTAAGATTAGTAACTCGAAACAGGAATTGCAAAATGAACAGAGACTAGTTAAGGGCAAGGTGACGATGTGTGTTGGAAGTAATTCCAAGGTTTATAAGATCACCATCGCACACTCCCTCTAACTTCAGGATTAGTGGTATTTGGTGTTTGCATTGAGCATGAATATGATTGGATCATGTTTATTGCGATTCGATTATTCATTTAAGTCGTAGAATAATTGTTGTTCTGTTTACATGAATAAAACCTTCTATGGTCATACACCCAATGTAAATGGTTTATTGAATCTCAATCGTAGTGATACACATATTCATAATATTGATGACAAAAGATGCAAAGTTGATAATGATAGTGCAACATACTTGTAGCACAGTCGTTTAGGTCATATTGATGTAAAGTGCATGAAGAAACTCCGTGCAAGATGGACTTTTGGAATCACTTGATTATGAATCATTTGATACTTGCGAACCATGCCTCATGGGCAAGATGACTAAAACTTCGTTCTCTAGAACAATGGTGCGAGCTAATGACTTACTGGAAATAATACATGCCGATGTATGCGGTTCGATGAGTGTTGAAGCACGCGGCAGGTATCGTCATTTTCTGACCTTCATAGATGATTTGAGCAGATATGGGTATATCTACTTAATGAAACACAAGTCTAAAACATTTGAAAAGTTCAAAGAATTTCAGAGTGAAGTGGAGAATCATCGTAACAAGAAAATAAAGTTTCTACGATCTGATCGCGGAGGCGAATATTTGAGTTACAAGTTTGGCCTTCATTTAAAACAACGTGGAATTGTTTCACAACTCACGCCACCTGGAACACCACAACGTAATGGTGTGTCCGAACGTCGAAACCACACTTTATTAGATATAGTGCGATATATTATGTCTCTTGCCGCTTTACCACTATCGTTTTGGGGTTATGCATTAGAGACAACCACATTCATGTTAAATAGGGCACCGTCTTAATCCGTTGATACGACACCATATGAACTGTGGTTTGGCAAGAAACCTAAGTTGTTGTTTCTTAAAATTTGTGGTTGCGACACTTATGTCAAAGGGCTTTAGCCTGATAAGCTCGAACCCAAATCGGAGAAGTGCGTCTTCATAGGATACCCTAAGGAAACAATTGGGTACACCTTCCATCACAGATCCGAAGGCAAGATCTTTGTTGTTGAGAATGGGTCCTTTCTAGAGAAGGAGTTTCTCTCGAAAGAAGTGAGTGGGAGGAAAGTAGAACTTGATGAGGTAAACGTACCTTCTCTCAAATTGGAAAGTAGTACATCAGAGAAAACGGTTCCTGTGATGCCTACACCAACTAGAGAGGAAGCTAATGATGATGATCATGAAATTTCATATCAAGTTACTACTGAATTTCGTAGGTCGACCAGAGCACGATCCGCACTAGAGTGGTATGGTAATCCTGTCCTGGAAGTCATGTTACCAGACCAAGGCGAACCTACGAACTATGAAGAAGCTATGATGAGCCCAGATTCCGATAGATGGCTTGAGGCTATGAAATCTGAGATAGGATCCATGTATGAGAACAAAGTGTGGACTTTGGTGGATTTGCCCGATGATCGGCAAGACATAGAGAATAAATGGATCTTTAAGAAGAAGACTGACACTGATGCTAATGTTACTATCTATAAAGCTAGGCTTGTCGCAAAAGGTTTTCGACAAGTTCAAGGAGTTCACTACAATGAGACTTTCTCACCCATAGCGATGCTTAAGTCTATCCGAATCATGTTAGCAATTGCTGCATTTTATGTTGATGAAATCTGGCAAATGGATGTTAAAATTGCATTCCTTAAATGGATATCTCTAAGAAGAGTTATATATGATGCAACCAGAAGGTTTTGTCGATCCTAAAGGTGCTAAAAAGCCGTGCAAGCTCCAGCGATCCATCTATGGACTCGTGCAAGCATCTCAGAGTTGGAATATACGCTTTGATGAGATGATTAAAGCATATGGTTTTATACAGACTTACGGTGAAGCCTGTATTTACACGAAAGTGACTGGGAGCTCTGTAGCATTTCTGATATTATATGTGGATGACATATTCTTGATTGGAAATGATATAGAATTTCTGGATAGCATAAAAGGATACTTGAATAAGAATTTTTCAATGAAAGATCTCGGTAAAGCTGCTTACATATTGGGCATCAAGATCTATAGAGATAGATCAAGACGCTTGATAAGATTTTCAATGAGTACATACCTTGACAAGATTTTGAAGGAGTTCAAAATGGATCAGCCAAAGAAGGAGTTCTTGCATGTATTGCAAGGTGTGAAGTTGAGTAAAAACTCGAAACCTGACCACGACAGAAGATAAAGAGAGAATGAAAGTCATTCCCTATGCCTCAGCCATAGGTTCTATAAAGTATGCCATGCTGTGTACCAAACCTGTTGTGTACCTTGCCATGAGCTTGATAATGGGGTACAATAGTGATCCAGGAGTAGATCACTGGACGTCGATCAAAATTATCCTTAATTACCTTAAATAGGACTAAGGAAATGTTTCTCGGTTATGGAGGTGATAAAGAGTTCGTCGTAAAGAGTTGCGTCGATGCAAGCTTTGACACTGATCTAGATGACTCTAAATCTCAATCTAGATACATATTGAACATGGGACTAATTAGCTAGAGTAGCTCCATACAGAGCTTTGTAGACATAGAAATTTGCAAAATACATACGGATCTGAATGTGACAGACTCGTTGACTAAACCTCTCTCACAAGCAAAACATGATCACACCACTACAACAAAACCCCTCCTACAACAACACTTTTTTCCGTATCTAAAAGTCCATATATGCGTTGTTAGTGTATTTACCAACGCTTTGGGATGCGTAGCCTTATCCAGTGTTGCTAGCGCATAGTGCAACGCTTACACTACCGTTGGTAAAGAGGTCGTTGCAAGAGTACAACACATAAAACAGACTTGTGCAACACTTTCATACGTTGGTGCTTAAGGTACAGGAATCAAAATCTCATTGCTTGGCAACAAAGAATTTGCAACGCTGAAGTGTTGATACATATGATGTGAATATTATTATTTATATATATATAATGCCAGCATCTAAATTAATGCTCCATGAAGAGAAAACAAGAGAATATTACTCATGAGAGGAAGAAATCATATATTTGATAAAAATTGTTGGATTACAATAGTGGATATTACAGGAGGAACACCATCTAATGTGATGTATAATCTAAATATTTTCTTGATAGCAAACTTAAACTGAAAGCATCCATCACATCCCTACAACTTATCTAAAACTTAACCGAGGAACATCATCCAACATGAACATCATCCCTACAACTTAATTAAAACTGAAAGCATCCACCGTCATCATCATCATCATGAATAGGAACATCATTATCATCATTGCAGTATACTTGCCACACACCCATATAATCCTCCATTTATCTTTTGCATCTATAAACAAAAAAAACTGTTAACACACAATGCATTGACATGATGCAAATAGTGATAGAGGCAGGATATTGGTCATTGTATCGGCTAGTATATCCCTATATGCAAACTCCAGAAATTTATCTACACCAGCTGAGTACTGTCTACTTTCTCTAGTAAATCACTATGAAGAAACTGACCTTGTCAGATAAAAAATGAAGTAGTATTGGTAATTGTCAAGTCCATCCTCTCATCTGCTTGCATGCCACATACCTACACTGGTACACATGATAATTAGCTAAATATTTTTTTCTTTGATATTGAAAACAAACCGTGATAATTTGTGTGCTACAAATACAATAGAACACCGTATTTTGCGGGCGACGAACAACTCTGGACCCAGAAAAGGATGGTTGCAAATCAATAGTGTGTATACTGTTCTAGGAAAATCTTATTGGGCAAACCAAACTAATTTATATTGAGATTGCTAAAAGAGTAACTAATTTATAGTGGAATGGCTAAAACAGTACCTTAATCTTATAGGGACAACTTGTAGGCGCGTATTTCCTTGCAGTGTACTTCATGAGTACAGGCTCATAGTACTAAAAAAGAGTAGTACATCACAGGTTAATCCTTGTATCTAGTTTGTTCTTTCCCTTTCCGTATGGGATTTGCAAAACAAAAACATCTGTTCTATCCATACTTCATACATATAATAGGCAGAATAGAACTTGTTCCTGACTTTTAGTGCCGAATAGTACCCGAAAAAATACACCTATAGAAGCACCGTGTCCTGAACTAATGATAACCACAATACAAATATCCTTTTTAGTTGAAAAGACAAACTTTTTAATATTAAAATATTCTCATGATTTTTTAAACAGGATACAACGAGATACCATGTTACCACAAAGGAAGTAAAAAAGATGGTACAATTATGCTTTATTTGGTTTGAGAGGACATACGAATAATGAATATAATTTGTATTGGCCACAATACTGGGATAACAATACATCAGCTCCCAACTGTAACAAAAGTACCTATATTATTTTTGGGAAGTAAGGGAAAGCATCTAACTTACCGCCAAATAGTGGTTGAAATATTCATCATTTGGTACTAAAAACACCTTGCTGATGATATAGTCATACATAATAATCATATCTGACTAACAGAACTTGAAGATCAGTTTTTATTTCACAAGGGAAAAGACAGCAATCTGCAAAATATAAATCAATAACTAACCATTAAAAAGGAAAATAAATAATTCTTCTCAGTTTCAAAGCCAACATGGTATCACATAATAATACCATATACATACCCTGGCTGCAGCATGTGCACTGTAAGCCAGGTAGACTAAGTTAAGATATACAATTGTAAAAGCCATGTATATATAGTGCGTGATATTCAACTTGAATTACAATCGCTTATATGTTGTGTTAAATTAATTGCTGCACTTTATTGTTGTTTAAAGCATATCAATTTGCATAGTATAGAGAGGCTAGATCATTACCCCTGCCAGAAATGTTATTGGACGAAAACGACATCAGAAAGGTAGGAAGGCGCTTGAATGAATTCGCGTACTTTGCTGAAACTGGGCACCTCCTGAAAGTGATGAGTTGTCATTAGTCACCAAAGAGCTAACACCAATGGTTGGTCCAGATGAATTTGTAGTACTGACTGGAACGCTACCATTCATGTCCCTGGGAAGAAGTCCAAGGTTGGAGCATGGGGCGCGGGACTCGGAGGTCAGCAGTGTTGAACTGAACTACCACCTTGAAGACTCTTGCTTAATAGGATCGAACGTCTCTGGAAACTAGTAAGGATCTTCAGATATTTTCGCTAGAAACTGCAAAGTGTAATTATCAGTAAGATGTTGAAGCAATGCAAGCGAATCAAGAAAATAGTCACCACAAAATTTCTTAACCAATGAGCTTATGAACCAACAGTCTCAGGACGTCTAATTCTAAGTTACTAACTTCTACGTCTCAAAATCAGGAGGACTCGTTTCACGACATCAGAGATAAAAATAGCCATCATCAAAAAGCAAGTGTCAATCCGATCTAGAGATAACACAAATAGAGATGAAATATGGCAAGAAAAGTTGACAGAGACAAGATATTTCATTTGAATCACGTACTAGCACATGGATACAGCCTAGGCAAAGAATGAGCAGACTTGGTGGGCAGGTTTGAGCCTGTTCATGGCCTTACTTTGGATTCGCCGTTGGTCGCAGTGGAGCAGTGACAAGGGGCGGCGCACCAGGATCCAGGGTCGCAGGGGAGTGGTGATGAGGGGCGGCGCGCCGGGGTGGAGGGTCGCAGGGGAGTGGTGACGGGAGGCTCGCCGGCATGTAGGTCGCGGCCGCGCAAAGGAGTCGCAATGTCTGACGATGGGCGGCGGCCGGCGTGGGAGGACTCGAGAGGAATGGGGGGAGGTTGGGGACAGGGAGGAAAATACCTAGATTAATCCTGAAAGCCAACTTGGGCTGGGCTAGACAGAAGGCTGGGCTCCGTGTGTTGGGCTGGGTCACGATCCGCGAGTCTGCGACGCATATGCTACAATGCTTATCTCTACTCCTAATGTCTCAGTTGGTAGGTCGCGTTCCGGGTTTTATTTTCGTCCCACCTCACCCGGTCTTTTTTGGTACTTCTTTGGTACTTCCTCCCACCTCCCACCCGTTTTATTTCGCTGGTTTTTTTTGTCCCTCCCGCACCCCACCGGTTTAGTTTCGCGTCACCCTCTCACACAACGAAAAAAATCTTAATCTCTACTCCTAATGTCTCAGTTGGTAGGTCGCGCTCCGGGTTTTATTTTCGTCTCACCTCACCCGGTCTTTTTTGGTACTTCTTTGGTACTTTCTCCCACCTCCCACCCGTTTTATTTCACTGGTTTTTTTCGTCCCTCCCCCACCCCACCGGTTTAGTTTCGCGTCACCCTCTCACACAACGAAAAAAATCTTAACGGATCATAACTTTTCTTGCTGGTGCAAGTTATTTTTAGTAATGTCTTTATGTGAAAGAATCAATCACGATCAATCTCTAAATATCAAATCTAAATTAATTAACCTTACCTTAAATTGCTCAATCACATTAATTAGGAAACAAAATAACCGATTTTAAGAAAATATCTACTCTTAATGGAGGGTATTACATACCAAACATAGGTACGTCATTAGCTCGCTTCCTTCCCTTCTCTTCCCTTCGTCCCTCAGTCCCATGCTCGTGGCGCTGAAGTGGCATCGACTGGCGATGGCGGCGAGGACAGCACGTGGCAGCCCCTGAAGCACGAACATGACTGCACCTCGGGTCTGCCGTCTCCCAAGATATGGGTGAGTTCTCGTGATGCCCACCCTAAACCCTCACGTCCTACATATTCCTCAACCTCTACCATCTCGATTGCGTCCATGCTCTGATCCAAATGACGATGCAGCTCCGGCCGATTGACAATGGAGGTTTGCCATCCTTCCTCTCAGCACCCACTCCTAGAGGAACGACACGCCATGCCGATCGAACCCGGTCGAGATCACTCACCAAGATTGCTATTCGGAAGTTTTTTGTCAAAAAGTGAAGAGTAGGACGGGATCTGCACTTTTGTTAATATCTCTACTCCTAATGTCTCAGTTGGTAGGTCGCGTTCCGGGTTTTATTTTCGTCCCACCTCACCCGGTCTTTTTTGGTACTTCTTTGATACTTGCTCCCACCTCCCACTCAGCCGAGACGGTTTATTTTCGTACTCCCTCCCACCTCCCAGGTAGTTCCCTCCACGCAAAAAAAATCGAACCAACCAACCTCTACTCCTAATGGAGCAGTTGGTAGTCTTCGCCGGTCAATTTTTGTCCCACCACTTTCGTCCGGGTTTTTTTCGTAGGTTAACTATCGTAGATTTTTTTCGTCGCCTCCCCCACTTCATCAGTTTATTTTCACTTCACCCTCTCACACAATGAAAAAAACTGAACGGATCAGAACTTTCCATACTGACGCAAATTATTTAGTAATGTCTTTATGTAAAAGAATCAATCACAATCAATCTCTAAAGATCAAATCTAAATTAATTAATCTTCATAACGTTTGTTTCCTTTCGAATCACGTCCATAACTTTCCTTCCTTGTTTGCGCAGAAACTGTTTGGTAGCAGAGATTAGGAAGCTTCCTATGAGTGTAGTAATAGGAAGTATTCTTTTTCTTGATGATTCGTTTCCATGCATGATGATAGTAAATTATGCCAACATTCACCACTATTTATCAATGTCATCAATCGTATCCATTTCTACCAGTTTTAAGGGAATCTGCTCGCTATGTCTTATTTAAGGGGATCCGCTCGCTAAGTCGTCGTCGCATGTTATTTTCACAAACAATCTCTACTCCTAATGGAGCAGTTCGTAGCCTCGTACGGTTTATTTTTGTCCTCCTCCCACCTCCCCTGGTTTTTTTTCATCATCTCTCCCACCTCCCAATTTCGTTGGTTTTTTTCGTCGGTTTTTACTCGCCCCCTTCCACCTCCCAATTTCGTCCGGTTTTTATTCATCCCACCTCCCACCACCCCCTCGTACTGGTTCTTTTTCTCTCCACTCTTTCCTTGCAAACCAATAATTTTCTAACATACAAAAGATCACGAATCTATCTTTCCTTACCCGAACCAATCGCGCCCTACATCAGTGCATTTCTTTATTAAGAAAACTAACACGTAAATCTTAACGCATTGCAAACAAATCCCGTTATGGACCTAATTAATTTATTATGGAATCTATACATGGTCGCATTGGTTCTTTTTCTCTCCACTCTTTCCTTGCAAACCACTAATTTCCTAACATACAAAAGATCACGAATCTATCTTTCCTTATCCGAATCAATCGATCCCTACATCAGTGCATTTCTTTATTAAGAAAACTAACACTTAAATCTTAACGCATTGTAAAGAAATCCTGTTATGGACCTAATTAATTTATTATGGAATCTGTACGTGGTCGCATCTCTTCCCTCGTGAAAAAATCGCATCCATCTCCCGTTAAAAAGGAAAAGAGAACATGAACGATCAATCCCACACCCTGCATCTCAGTAGAAAAAAATCGCCCCCGCCTCTGCTACTTCGCCTCGCCGTGTGCCCGGCTCGACCCATGCCTCGCCTGCATGGCTGGACGCCGCCGTCTCCACCGCCACGTACAAGAAAACGGTGGGCAGAACCATCCATTCAAATCGCACACCCCCACCCTCCTCCGCAATCCCTAGCCCTGCATCACCCTATCACTTTCTCGCCTCTCTTTCCCCTCGATGTAGATGGTGCCGAGCGGCGGCCTCGAGCACCGGCAGTGCCGCCCTCTCTATCTTCGCTGCGTCGAGAGATGGGCCGAGGCTATCGTCGGTTCGCCGCCCACGATTGGGCCGCCTCCGGTTGTCGCGCACCACCGGCTCCACCTAATGTGCCCGACCCTCTCCGCTTTCGACCTTCCGGTGACCACATCCCTCCGCGCCTCCATCCATCATCCACAAGGCCACTCCCTGCACCCACCCTCCTAAATTCTCCATACCGGCGGACAATCACCGAAGATCCAAGTTGGCCCGATATCAATTTTCTTACATGCTTTCTTTATCAGTTGGTGATGGGAATGGGTTCCAATTTCTCTCTCTGACTGTGGATTCGCAGGCAAGAAGCGCTTCTACATGCATCCTCCTGTCGGTCCCTAAAGTACCAAGGTAAATGGTTGATGTTGCGTTTGTCTAGGATGATATATGTTGGCTCTATTCCGGTTCATCCGAGCAGTTTGGTGACTAATTTACTGATAATTTAATTATATTAATTAAATGAGTCGGGTGTATCGTCGTGCATTTATCTTGCCAGTAATATTCTGTGATGCTCTGATGCACTTTGGGAATTGGTTATCTTGTCTTCAGTGCAGAACATTTGTTTATTAATGCATGAGAAGAATCCTTGTTACTACCTTGAACCTGTTTTATAATCCATATTGTTATGCACTAGCGCGTGTGCGTGTGAAATAGATGGATTATGGTCCCGTACCCAATAAGATGGATATGTGTGTGTGTTAGAGAGAGAGAGGGGGGGAGAGGGGGAGAGAGAGTGAGGAGGAGGGAGGGAGAGAGTGTGTGTGAGAATTTGATGGTAAAAAGGTCGTCAATGTCACTTGATATGTATGAGAATATTAAATGTAATATTAACATAATTGATATTGAACTCTTAAAGTTAATGTTGCCCCGTTGCAACGCACGGGTGTTCTTCTAGTATGCGTATCTCTTGTGAATTTTACAACATACAGTCAAAACGTTGTACAGTATGTGTTGCTTTATAGAGGGTCTCCTTGTAGTGCACCTTAGTACTCTTTGGGTGTTAATCACATGGTGATGTGAACTAGATTATTGACTCTAGTAAACCCTTTGGGTGTTGGTCACATGGAGATGTGAACTATAGGTGTTAATCACATGACGATGTGAACTATTGGTGTTAAATTACATGGCGATGTGAACTAGATTATTGACTCTAGTGCAAGTGGGAGACTGAAGGAAATACGCCCTAGAGGCAATAATAAAGTTTTTATTTTATATTTCCTTATTCATGATAAAGGTTCATTATTCATGCTAGAATTGTATTGATCGGAAACCTTAATACATGTGTGAATACATAAACAAACACTGTGTCCCTAGTGAGCCTCTACTTGACTAGCTTGTGGATCAAAGATAGTTAAAGTTTCCTAACCATGAACATGAGTTGTCATTTGATAACAGGATCACATCATTAGGAGAATGATGTGATGGGCAAGACCCATCCGTTAGCTTAGCATTTGATCGTATAGTTTATTGTTACTACTTTCATATATGTCAAATACATATTCCTTTGACGATGAGATCATGTAACTCCCGGATACCAGAGGAATGCCTTGTGTGCTATCAAACATCATAACGTAACTGGGTGATTATAAAGATGCTCTACAGGTATCTCCGAAGGTGTTTTGTTGGGTTGGCATGAATCAAGATTAGGATTTGTCACTCCGAGTATCGAAGAGGTATCTCTGGGCCCTCTCAGTAATACACATCATAATATACCTAGTTCATAATGAGTTAGTCACGGGATGATGTATTACGGAACGAGTAAAGAGATTAACCGGTAACGAGATTGAACTAGGTATAGAGATACCGACGATCGAATCTCGGGCAAGTAACATACTGACGGACAAAGGGAATTGTGCATGTTGTCATAATGGTTCGACCGATAAAGCTCTTCGTAGAATATGTAGGAGCCAATATGGGCATCCAGGTTCTGCTATTGGATATTGGTCAGAGAGGTGTCTCGGTCATGTCTACATAGTTCTCAAACCCGTAGGGTCCGCACGCTTAACGTTCGTTGACGATATAGTATTATATGAGTTACTAGAAGAACGCCCGTGCGTTGCAACGGGGCCACATTAACTTTAAAAGTTCAATATCAATTATGTTAATATTACATTGAATATTCTCATACATATTAAGTGACATCGACGACCTTTTTTACCATCAAATTCACACACACACACACCCTCTCCCTCCCTCTTCCTCACTCTCTCTCCCCCTCTCCCTCACTCGGGAGGTGGGATGAAAATAAACCCGAAACGGAGACTACCAACTGAGACATTAGGAGTAGAGATCATTTAGTTGATAAGAATAAATAGAAAACGGTGTTAAAAAGGAGAAACAGATTAGAATACATTGAAAAACCAAAAGGACGATGTAAAAGGGGATTCGCCCTGCCCCCCGGGCCTTGCCACCGAACCGGCTAAGCAGTCCAGTCCCCGCGCGGTCGTCTTCTCCTGTTCCCCGAGCCGCGTCGCTACAGAGACGGGCTCCCGCCCGACCACCTCGCTGGCATTGAAGGGGAATGGATAAGGGTGACGCCCTGCCTTCCCTACCCCATGGCCTCACTCCTCCTTGACGCCCCCTCCCAAATCCACTTCTCCTCCTCGCTCGCTTGATCCCGTCGATCTGGACGAAGTCAGACGCCACGACCACCATGACCGACCCCGTCCACATGGCCACTGCCATCCCTGCGGGCTAGGAGCTTGTCGAGGAGCTCCGAATGCCTTCGCTACTTCGTCTGCGCCAACGAGATCAAGTCCAGCACCCCCGCATCGACATCGCTGCCGTCTTCCTCAACCTTGGGCCACCGCGACATTGCCGTTCGATCCACGCCGCCCCGAGCTCCCATGTCTTCCCCTAGGGCGCCATTGACACCGCCATGATCTCCTCTTGCCTTTCCCTTGTCTCTCCTCTCGTTTGCTCTCGTTAGGTATTTCGCCGTGGCCGAGAACCGCCGTCCTCCATGGCCATTGCAGGGGTAGCAACCGAGCTCCTCGGATTGACCCTGTGGCACATGCTCGCTCCTATGCACGCCCATGCCCGAGCCTGCAGCACTTCTTCCGCGCCCGCGGGGCCACTCCCTCTCCATGAGCACGCCCGTGCTACACCGCGTCGGTCGCGCTCGCCACAGCCACCACACCACTGTGCCCCGCGCGACACACACCCTGGTCGCGCGCCACACTCTCGTTGGCTGCGCTCGCCCCGTCTGCTGCCCCCCTGCCTCGCGCCACCTCCAGTCATGGCCATCTTCTGCCGGCCGCCCCCTCAGCCTCGCCTACTACGTGTTGCTTCCTGCTGCTATGCGCTGCTCTACCGCTGGTACGCTGCTGCACCATGCCCTCGACACCGTCGTGGACAAATGTGGCGGAGGGATTGTTAATGGAGTACGAGAAGGAGGTGGCGAAGAAGGTGTGGAGAGGCAGGAGGTCTGGGGCGGTATCACCTGGCTGTGGTGGAGGTGTTTATCCGACAATGAGCCAGAGTGGAAGGAGAGGTCACAATTGGAAAGAATCACAAAAAAATCATAACCTGGAGATCTCAGTTCAAAAAAATGCTAGTATCGATGGAAAACATACAAAATGTTTGTTGTTATCAAGGAAAGGTAAAAATTTAGGAAATTTGGGATTTTTGAACTGATTTCTATGCAAATGGGGTTTTATTGTTTGATAACGTGATATCAGTACCTGCCAGTTTGTGACGTGTCTGATTAGGAAAGTTTGCAAATGTTAAGAAACTATTTATTGGGAGGAAGGTTGTGACGTGTCTGTTATTTGTTTCCTAAAACAAGTTAGGAAAGTTAGATTAAAATGTATTATTTGTTTCCTAAAAATCTGTTATTTGTTTCCTAAGACAAATTGAACCAATAAAAGGAGTCAATTGATTTGCATAATTTAAGGAAGTTAGATTAAAATGTATTATTTCTTTTCTGAATATCTGTTATTTGTTTCCTAAGACAAATTGAACCAATAAAAGGAATCGATTGATTTAGATAAGTTAGGAAAATTAGATTAAAATGTATTAATTGTTTCCTGAAAATCTGTTATTTGTTTCCTAAGACAAATTGAACCAATAAAAGAAATCGATTGATTTGCATAATTTAAGGAAGTTAGATTAAAATGTATTATTTGTTTCCTGAAAATCTGTTATTTGTTTATAAGACAAATTGAACCAATAAAAGGAATCGATTGATTTGCATAAGTTAGGAAAGTTAGATTAAAATGTATTATTTGTTTCCTGAAAATCTATTATTTGTTTCCTAAGACAAATTGAACCAATAAAAGGAATCGATTGATTTGCATAATTTAAGGAAGTTAGATTAAAATGTATTATTTGTTTCCTGAAAATCTGTTATCTTCCCGGTCCAGAACGACGGAGATGCCACATGATAGTATGCCACCAACCCATCGTTTGTGCGCTGACAAGTGACGACAGAGACGACTGAGCCTGAAACTTAATCTGAGTACGAATAATCAACAGTGACGACAACTGTTGCGGGCTTGCGGCGAGGTACCCTCACCTGGAGAATGATCTTTGGTCGGAGCGCAGAGGTAAGTGGTGTCATTGGCGACATGCCGGTCGCCCACTCGAGAGGCGGCGCTGGATATTAATGGAGATTGTGCAGGCAGACAACAAGGTGGGGTGGTTCATCTGTGCGGCCTGCTTCCGATCCAATCTGCGATATTCCCCCATGTGGATGCGACCCCATCACGTAGCCATACAAAACTATATAGGAACCATGATTAGATAAATATACAATGATCAATTGGACTGTATTAGAATTGGAGAGATAATGAATATACAGGAAACATGCAGGTCGAGCAAGCCAGCCTTTCCTATGGTCGTCTTGTTCCTGCAGATGTTAAGCTAATACCGAATCCAATGTTTAAAACCAATCAATCCCTAGTCTCTTTCTCTGCCAGCGAAAGTTAATCTCTGGCGTACTTCGTCCAAATTGAATTATATCAAACTGAGCAGGACCGACATAATTATGGGAAAGCCATATAAGAGAGATTAGTGGGAAGGAGAGGATTACGTCCCGAATTTTCAGAAGAAATGTGTGTTAGTGTTAATAGGAAGGAGGGGATAGTGTCCTGATTTTTTTACTGGGAAGATGTGCATTAAAGGAAAGATAGATTGTGTCACGAGATCGGCTGGAGCTGCATCGTCATTTGGATCAGAGCATGGACGCAATCGAGGTGGTAGAGGTTGAGGAATTTGTAGGACGTGAGGGTTTAGGGTGGGCATCACGACAACTCACCCATATCTTGGGAGACGGCAGACCCGAGGTGCAGTCGTGTTCGTGCTTCAGGGGCTGCCACGTGCTGTCCTCACCGCCATCGCCTGTCGATGCCACTTCAGCGCCATGAGCATGGGACTGAGGGACGAAGGGAAGAGAAGGGAAGGAAGCGAGCTAATGACGTACCTATGTTTGGTATGTAATACCCTCCATTAAGAGTAGATATTTTCTTAAAATCGGTTATTTTGTTTCCTAATTAATGTGATTGAGCAATTTAAGGTAAGGTTAATTAATTTAGATTTGATATTTAGAGATTGATCGTGATTGATTCTTTCACATAAAGACATTACTAAAAATAACTTGCACCAGCATGGAAAGTTATGATCCGTTAAGATTTTTTTTGTTGTGTGAGAGGGTGACGCGAAACTAAACCGATGGGGTGGGGGAGGGACGAAAAAAACCAGCGAAATAAAACGGTTGAAAGTGGTGCGACGAAAATAAACCGTACGAGGCTACCAACTGCTCCATTAGGAGTAGAGATAATGACGGGAGTTTGGGCGTGTGCGGGACTCGATCGCGGGGGTTTTCTTGGTTTTTCACGGCTGAGGGGGAGGTGGGAAGAAGTACCAAAGAAGTACCAAAAAAGACCGGGTGAGGTGGGACGAAAATAAAACCCGGAACGCGACCTACCAACTGAGACATTAGGAGTAGAGATACGAATAATCAACAGTGACGACAACTGTTGCGGGCTTGCGGCGAGGTACCCTCACCTGGACAATGATCTTTGGTCGGAGCGCAGAGGTAAGTGGTGTCATTGGCGACATGCCGGTCGTCCACTCGAGAGGCGGCGCTGGATATTAATGGAGATCGTGCAGGCAGACAACGAGGTGGGGTGGTTCATCTGTGCGGCCTGCTTCCGATCCAATCTGCGATATTCCCCCATGTGGATGCGACCCCATCACGTAGCCATACAAAACGATATAGGAACCATGATTAGATAAATATACAATGATCAATTGGACTGTATTAGAATTAGAGAGATAATGAATATACAGGAAACATGCAGGTCGAGCAAGCCAGCCTTTCCTATGGTCGTCTTGTTCCTGCAGATGTTAAGCTAATACCGAATCCAATGTTTAAAACCAATCAATCCCTAGTCTCTTTCTCTGTCAGCGAAAGTTAATCTCTGGCGTCCTTCGTCCAAATTGAATTATATCAAACTGAGCAGGACCGACATAATTATGGGAAAGCCATATAAGAGAGATAAGTGGGAAGGAGAGGATTACATCCTGGATTTTCAGAAGAAATGTGTGTTAGTGTTAATAGGAAGGAGGGGATAGTGTCCTGATTTTTTTACTGGGGAGATGTGCATTAAAGGAAAGATAGATTGTGTCACGAGATCGGCCGGAGCTGCATCGTCATTTGGATCAGAGCTTGGACGAAATCGAGGTGGTAGAGGTTGAGGAATTTGTAGGACGTGAGGGTTTAGGGTGGGCATCACGAGAACTCACCCATATCTTGGGAGATGGCAGACCCGAGGTGCAGTCGTGTTCGTGCTTCAGGGGCTGCCACGTGCTGTCCTCGCCGCCATTGCCTGTCGATGCCACTTCAGCGCCATGAGCATGGGACTGAGGGACGAAGGGAAGAGAAGGGAAGGAAGCGAGCTAATGACGTACCTATGTTTGGTATGTAATACCCTCCATTAAGAGTAGATATTTTCTTAAAATCGGTTATTTTGTTTCCTAATTAATGTGATTGAGCAATTTAAGGTAAGGTTAATTAATTTAGATTTGATATTTAGAGATTGATCGTGATTGATTCTTTCACATAAAGACATTACTAAAAATAACTTGCACCAGCATGGAAAGTTATGATCCGTTAAGATTTTTTTTGTTGTGTGAGAGGGTGATGCGAAACTTAACCGATGGGGTGGGGGAGGGACAAAAAAACCAGCGAAATAAAATGGTTGAAAGTGATGGGACGAAAATAAACCGTACGAGGGTACCAACTGCTCCATTAGGAGTAGAGATAACGACGGGAGTTTGGGCGTGTGCGGGACTCGATCGCGGGGGTTTTCTTGGGTTTTCACGGCTGAGGGGGAGGTGGGAGGAAGTACCAAAGAAGTACCAAAAAAGACCGGGTGAGGTGGGACGAAAATAAAACCCGGAACGCGACCTACCAACTGAGACATTAGGAGTAGAGATGTATGTTGGTGATCGAATGTTGTTCGGAGTCCTGGATGAGATCACGGACATGACGAGGAGCTCTGGAATGGTTCGGAGGTAAAGATTCATATATTGGATAATATGGTTAGGCCAAGGGGTCAGGCCCATGGAGCTATAGGTCGGTGCAAAAGAAAGTTTTGCGGAGGTCAGAGGCCAAACGCTGGAGACCCTGGCGTCTGACCCTGGGCTAGACGCCAAGTATTGTGGCGTTTGGTCCTGGAGTCCAAGTGGGACTCTTGCCTTTTGGCAAAATCGACTTTGAGGAGGCTTTTGCTCCAAGTTTCGACCCCAGGGCTCAACATATAAATAGAGGGGCAGGGCTAGCACCAAAGACACATCAAGATTCACAAAATCATGTGTCGGCAACCCCGTCCCCTCTAGTTTATCCTCCGTCATAGTTTCCGTAGTGCTTAGGTGAAGCCCTGCGGAGATTGTTTTCACCAACACCGTCACCACGCCCCCGTGTTGCCGGAACTCATCTACTACTTCGCCCGTCTTGCTGGATCAAGAAGGCGAGGACGTCATCGAGTCGAACGTGTGTTGAATGCGGAGGTGTCGTACGTTCGGTACTTGATCGGGACTGATCGTGAAGGTGTACGACTACATCAACCGCGTTGATAAAAGCTTCCGCTTAGCGATCTTCAAGGGGTATGAAGATGCTCTTTCCCTCTCGTTGCTATACATCTCCTAGATAGATCTTGCGTGAGCGCAGATTTGTTTTTGAAATTGCATGCTACGTTCTCCAACAACTACTACTACCCCGAGGGTGCCTACTCCTATGTCTAGGCCGCTGACAACCAGGAGCAGTTAGGAGGCTCCCAGGTAGGAAACCTTGTCTTATCGACCGTTGCTACTTTTGTGCTAGGCTTCTTAAGACAAACTTGTTTAACTTATGTCTGTACTCAGATATTGTTGCTTACGCTGAACCGTTTATTATTGAGCTTATGTATTCGAGCCCTAGCGACCCCTGGCTTGTAATATGAAGCTTACATGACTTTAATTTGTGTCTAGAGTTGTGTTGTACCTTCCCATGAGTCCCTGATCTTGAATCGGGGGCGTCACACATCTCCCCTGCCTCCTCTTCCCGGCCTTCCTCGATCGTGAGGAGGAATAAGGGGATGCTGCTGCGAATGTCGACGCCGGTGTTGAGGGGATTCTCGTGGCCGTCGCAATATGCTGGGGCGACGTATTCGATAGGGGAGAACATGTTAATTGCCCTTAATTATGCCTATTTTTGTATAAATTTCGTCTGATGGTATAAGTTCCTAAATGTACACAGGTGAGGGTTAATTGTTATGTTGACAATTAGATTTAATTAGGTGGTCTGGATCATTAGGTGGTATTTTGTCTTGTTGCCCACGTCTTTCTGAGTGCGTTTAAGAAATGATATGTTTTCTTTTTGTAAAAGGGAAATAATATGTTTGCTTTTCTAATACACTCTCTCCTTTCTGATTTAAATGGATCATCTCAAATTTTTCAGATTTTCATTATATTAGCCTCACTTTGAGTCCAATTAAGTTAAAAAGCTTCGAGCCCCATGATTCAATGCGGGAGAGAAAATTAGTGGACATGCATGCATCTTATTCTACATACACCATTCAAGTCCAATGAAAAAGGGTGCTGCATTTATTGCTTCGAAGTTGAATAAGTGAGCAATATTTTTTTTGAGGGATATTTTTTTTAGGGATATTCAATTTGACCAACCTAATACAAGTCATATATTACAAAAATATACGAATATAAACTTTAGATGTCCTATTTTCAAACACTGTAATTTTTGTGTTATATAATTTATATTAGGGTGATAAAATTGGCAACCTAGGTATACGCGTAGGACTTGTAAACTGAAACGGAGGTAGTAATAAGTTTTTTTAGGTGAGACTATTAAGTTTCTAAAGGAACCAGAAAAGAACTGGAGTCTGGCCCGGTCCAGGTCCACGTCCAGGTCCGTGAGTGAGTTGGGCCCGAGTCCGGGTCGTTGCCATACACACATCTAGGGTTTGGCTCCTGTATTGCCACATATATAGATCGAGCCACCGCCCCGTAGGCCCGTACCCAACACTGGCATCCGCATCCCCAAATCCCCAAATCAACCGGAGAATCAAATCTCTCGGCGAGTCGAGGAGGGTTCCGGGTGGGCTTCCGGCGAAGTTGTTCTGTGATCGGTGCGTGGTCAAGGAGTCGAAGGTGGACAAAGCCATGGCGGAGACGTGTGCCACCGAGAAGAAGGTGTCTGAGATCCAGAAGATCCAGACGGACAAGGCAGCGATGAAGGGCGAGAAGCCAGCTTCGGGGATCGACAAGATCCAGACGAACAAGAGCCAGCTTCGGGGATTTCTGGATTTCCGCAGGGGCGGGGTTGCGCGCGGCCCTCAAAGGTTGGGGGGCCAACCAGGGTCGAGAGGATAAGCTGCTCTGAGCCCGTTTGGTGATGGACCTTGCCCGTATGGACGCGGCTGCGGACGTACGGGTTTTCTCGGAGCAAGAATGGGCCGAGCGGTACGCGATTGAAGCCCAGGTTGAGGCCCTCCTCCGTGCCGAGGAGGAGTACTGGCGTAGGAGGGGCGGAATAAAGTGGACGCTCAAAGGGGACGCAAACACAAAATACTTCCATGCTTATGCCAACGGCCGGCGTCGTAAGTGTGCCATTCTGAGGTTGCAATCGGAGCAGGGGCTCCTATTGCGCCAACAGGACATAGTCCGGCACATTTATGATTTCTACATCGAGCTGCTGGGCTCCAGGGAGGAGTCCAGGGCTCGCCTACGGGCGGATATCTGGGATCCCACTCTGCAGGTCTCGGATGAAGAGAATGAAGGCTTGGGCCTCGCCTGCCTTCCTTAGGAAATCGACCAGGCGATCCTGGGGATGAAATCTGACACGGCACCCGGCCCGGATGGGTGGCCGGTGGCGATGTTCAAAAAAAGTTGGCAAGTCCTCAAGGGCCCAATTTTCGAGGTGTGTAACGGGTTTATGCGTGGCACTGTAGACATCTCGCGCCTTAACTTTGGGGTTCTTTCGCTTATCCCCAAAGTTCAGGGCGCGGACAATATTAGACTTTTCCGCCCCATAGCGCTTATCAACGTCCCGTTCAAAATCTGCTCTAAGGCTTGTTCTTCGCGCTTGTCTCCGGTGGCCCATCGTATTATTAGTAGGAATCAAACGGCGTTTATTCGTGGTCGCAACATTTTGGAGGGCACGTTGGCCCTCCAAGAGATCGTTCACTCGCTCAAGCGTAGCCGCCAGCCGGCAATACTTCTGAAATTAGATTTCGAGAAGGCGTACGACCGAGTGAACTGGGAGTTTCTCCGACAAATCCTTCTGGATCGAGGGTTTTCGGCAGTGTGGGTTCACCGTATGATGCAATTGGTCTCGGGAGGCCAAACGGCGATTGCGATGAACGGAGAAGTAGGGAACTTCTTCCGCAACAAGCGTGGGCTGCGTCAAGGGGACCCAGCCTCACCGTTGCTTTTCAACTTTGTGGCAGATGCATTGGGTGTCATGCTAGACAAAGCTCGCGTTGCTGGCCACATCAGGGGAGTGGTCGGCAATCTTATCCCTGGAGGGGTGTCGCACCTTCAATTTGCCGATGACACCCTACTCCTTTTTGAGCCGGACACTCACAGCATAGCAACGGTTAAGGCCATCTTGTTATGTTTTGAACTAATGTCCGGACTAAAAATTAACTTCCACAAGTGTGAAGTGGTGTCCATAGGGCTGGGCGCGGCCGAAAGCGAACGGGTGGCGAACTTGCTAAATTGCAAGCTTGGAAAGTTCCCGTTCACCTACCTTGGCCTCCCGATCACAGAGAAGAAATGCTCGATTGCCGATTGGGAACCTCTCAACACTAAGGTGGCGGACCGGGTATGTCCATGGAGAGGTCGATTTATGTCATCAGGGGCACGACTAATCCTTACTAACTCTAGCCTCTCGTCCCTACCCATGTTCGCCATGGGTATGTTCTTGTTGGCGGATGGAGTCCACAAGAAAATGGACACTCCCCGGGCACGTTTCTTTTGGGAAGGTGCGGGCCCTAAACGGAAGTACCACATGGTTAAGTGGCATGCCGTTTGTAGACCTAAAACCCAGGGGGGTCTCGGGGTCATCAACTCTAAGCTGATGAACATTGCACTTATGTGCAAGTGGATCTGGAAGCTGTCCCAAGGAGGGACCGGCCTCTGGATTGACCTCCTTCGCGCCAAGTACTTCCCACATGGGAATTTCTTTGAGGCGTCTCCTCACGGGTCACCTTTCTGGACCTCCATCCAATCCCTCAAACCGTACTTCGCCAGGGGAGCGAGGTTTACGGTTAACAACGGCCGCTCCACCCGGTTTTGGCACGACGTGTGGATTGGCCAGCAACCCCTTTGGTCGGAGTTTCCCCACCTCTACGACATCGCGGTTGAGCCCAATCAACTGGTGGCGTCGGCCCTCAATGCCTCCCCGCCCCCTATATACTTCAGAAGGGAGCTTGTGGGACCGGAGCTGGCCGAGTGGGATCACGTGCGGGCTTTGACTGCGACCGTCCGCTTATCGGACTCCGCAGATGAGGTCTCTTGGAGACTCTCGGGCTCTGGCAAGTTCACTGTCAAGTCAATGTACAGGGAGTTGTGCCGCGGGCATGCCCCTATGGCAGCCTCGGGGCTTTGGAAGGCGTGAATCCCGCTAAAAATTAAGGTCTTTCTTTGGCAATTATGTCAGGATCGCCTTCCTACCTCTATTAATATAGCCAAGCGCAATGGCCCTGCTTCCGGATCGTGCGCTTTGTGTCATAACGCGGAAGATGCTGACCACGCGTTTTTTCGCTGCCCTTTGGCGCGGTTTGCTTGGAGTGCGGCCAGGGAGGCCGGGAGGCCGCTGGGGTGGATTGGGATCCACGCTCACGCTCTGAGCTTGTGTCTTACTTATCTACGATCCCGGGCTCTTTGCGCCGGATAATGTGGACATGTGCTTCGGCCTTGCTATGGGCCTTATGGCATATTCGTAACAAGTTTACTGTTGAGGAAGTGTTTCCCTCTCACCCTGCTGATGTTATCTTCAAATGCATCTTATTCTTGCAGCAGTGGGCTACGCTGGGAAGGCAACAGGATGCTGATCTCCATCGACATGCCATCGCTCGGCTCCGCACAGTCTACTCGGTGTTCCGGGCCCCATCGCCTCCTCCGTCTGCTGCCTTATAGAGATAGGCGGCCCTTTTGGTCCTGCTTTCTTTGAGCCTGTGTGCTCGCTCTTCTGGCTAGCTATGCCATGTAACGCACTTATCACCGGTCTCGCCTTTTGGCTCTGCTTCGAGACTTGGCTGTCTAGCTTCGGTTCCGTTTAATTTGGTCTTGATACTTTGTTTGCACGCTGCCTATTGTTGTGGGCTTTATTAATTTAAAGCCGGACGTCTCTGACGTCTATGTTCTAAAAAAAAATCCAGACGGACGTCCAGTGTGCCCCTGAATCCGACCCGCCTGCTGGTCCAACCGGCAAGATGCAGCTTCCCGACGAGTACGTCAGTTTCATCCTGGTGATGCCGGTAGAGAAGCCCGACTACCCAGACATGCCCTCCTACCCCCGGGACGACAACATGGCGGAGTACCTGGGCGTGACGGAGGAGTGGCTGGAGGACCAAAGGCAGGCGTACAGGGAAGGCGCTCTCCGTTCCCAGCGGATACACAACCACTTCACGCAGTTCCAGGCCAAGGTCCGGGACGAGTTGTTTGAGAAGGGCTACGTGGAGGTGGACGACGACTACTTCACCAACATGGCCGACATCCAGGAAGAGGGCAGGGCAATGTGGGAAGAGGTCAAGAAGAAGCGAGACCCCGCTATCACGTTCGTGAAGTACAGCGACTCCCGGTATGACTACGAGGGGCAGGCCAGGCGCTTGGTCCCTCTGTGAAGGAAACTGCAGCTTGAATCCAACTGAGAAGATTGATTTGTCTGTCTTGGTCCATATCTTTTATCGATCTATGTCAGCTGTCTTGTGCTGGTTGCAGCTAAGTTATGCCCATCTATGTTATTCATCTTATTGAACCATCCATCATCCATGTATCTACCAAGTTTCCTATGTTGCTTAACCATCATGTTATCTATGTTAATGAACCATCATCCATGTATCTATCTATGTTATTACTACTACAGAGACCGGATAACTGAGGCTGGATCCATGCTCATCGAGTTTCTAGAAAAAATATGTCATGCTAAATTAGCTCACTCCGTTGGTATATAAATAAAAAATAAAAATGGCGACGCAGCAAAGAAGTCTCCCAGCTGCCTACCACAAACACTAGTACCATCGCTAGCCAAAAGGTGAACCGCTCCAGTCCACTTCCTCGTCGCCACCGCACGACAGCACCTCTCCCATGACATCCTCCTCGCCGCCGCACGTCGTGGAGGACGTGCCCCCGTTCCTGCAGCTCCTCAGCGACGGCACAGTGTTCCGCTTCACTGACGGCTACCACTCCCCATCCCGTCACCGCCGCCCAGCCAGCCCGTCGTCGACTGGAAGGACGTCTTGACGCCAGCCACGGCCTCAAGCTCCGAATCTACAGGACGGCGGCGGCCTCCTCCTCCGGGAACCGGCTCCCGGTGATTGTCTACTTCCATGGCGGCGGGTACAGCATTGGCAGCTTCGACATGCCCAACTTCCACGCGTGCTGCGTCCGCCTCGCCGGCGAGCTCCCGGCTGTGGTGCTCTCTGCAGACTACCGCCTCGCCCCCGAGCACCGGTTCCCCGCAGGCCTCGACGACGCGGTGAACGTCGTGTCCTGGGTGACAGTGCCGACCCCTTGCTCTCGGAGACGGCGAACTTCGGCCGGGGACTCAGCCGGCGGAGGCGTCGTTCACCACACGGCCTTCCGCCTCGCGTCAGGCCGGCTCGGCCCCCTCGAACCCGTTTGCATCACCGGGTGCTCGATGCTCTGCCAACTGTTCGGCGGGGAGGAGAGGACGGCGTCGGAGGCGGAGTTCCCGCCGGGCCCGTTGGTGGTCGACCAGGCGTGGCGCCTGGTGCTGCCGCCTCGGTCCATGAGGGACCACCCGCTGGCCAACCCGTTCGGCCCGGACAGCCCGGCGCTCGACGGTGTCGCGCTGCCGCCGATGCTCGTGGTTGCCGCCACGCACGACCTGCTGCGCGACCGCGCCGCGGACGCCGCGAGGCTGAAGGCCATGGGGAAGTCGTGTGGGTACAAAGATGCCATAAACTTAGAGATTCTTTTTTTTCTCTTCTTAACACATGCATTTGATTTGAATTTATTGCCAATTTATTAAGGATTTTGCTACGAATCAAATGTCAGATTTTCTTTAGCATGAAAAACCATACGTCCAAGACGACAAATTATGTTGCCGCGGCAGTTTCCTTTAACAAACATGGTAAATCCGTTTTTTTCTTTGCCAGGATCTGTCGTGCTTGCTAAAGAAAATTACTATCCTCACGAGAACTTAATTTGACACTAGCAAAAGAGCCCGTGCGTTGCAACGGAAGAGAAAACATAACACACGCTCTTAACCCAACAACCATCACCTAAGATCACAATAGGTCCATCTCCTTTATTTTCGCAAGATATTATATTTGTGTTGCCGCTTATCCTCTATAAGGTAGAGATATAGCAAATATGCCCATGCGTTGCAATGGGGAAAAACAATTAGACTATGTCAAGATGAGATAAGGACTTTTAAAATGTCATGTCATAAACTACGTCTCATCTTGACCTAGCATTGCGCCATAGAAAGTTGTGTCAATTTTTCTGGGAGCAAGCATTGTATAGAACACAAAAACCCTTTTTTAACCGATGCGTCATGGACTAAATAAAATCATAAAACAATCTCTATGTATCCCCTAAAAAATATTTAAGTGATGGTTCGTCTTTTCGTTATTTACGTATCTGTTTGAATTTTTGCAAACATTTTCTAAAATTTTATGGACATAATTTTCAAATTGTTGAATATGTTTTGAATTCATGATCACCTTTTAAAAATCATGAATATTTGTTTTGAAATAATGTTTTTATACGATGCAAACAGTTTCTTAATCTTATTTATTTTATGATTTCTCTACCATTTTCTGAGTTCGCGGACATTTTACGATTTCTATACAGAATTCAACTCACAACCTTTTAAAATTTGGAATTTTTCTGTTGAATTTAAAAGAGAAAAACATAAACAGAAATAAGAAGAAAAAAAAGTAAAAAAAAAGGAAAAGAAAACAGAATGGGGACATCACACCTGTAACATGTGCGGGAGAAGGGCGACCCCTTGCGAAAAAAAAAAGAAAAGGGGCGAATCCCCGAGGAGGACGACCCCTTGCAGAAAAAAAAAAGGGGCGAACCGGGGATCGAACCCAGGTCCTCCACATGATGTGTCGAAGGACAGACCAGTGAGGAACTCTTCTACTTGTGATTTATTAGGGTACCACTGTATAATAATCAAACCCCGCGGCGGCCTTCAAGAAAAAAAAACTGAATCATTTTTTTCACTTATAGGTGGCATAGTGGGTAATTTAGGGCAACTTTGAGGGTAGTTTTTATGACGTACGGCAAAAACCCAATTATCTTTATTATTAGGTAGAGATATCGTTAGATTTGTTGTGCCTACAAATCTGATGCGAGATTTAAATTATTTTCATTTACTAGTAAGCTTGCACGTGCAATGCACGTCTCACTTGACATAAAATAATTATCAAAATAGTTGTCTAATGTTTACATAGT
This sequence comes from Triticum aestivum, assembly GCF_018294505.1. Classification (NCBI taxonomy): domain Eukaryota; kingdom Viridiplantae; phylum Streptophyta; class Magnoliopsida; order Poales; family Poaceae; genus Triticum; species Triticum aestivum. Next base: position 641,544,707 of record NC_057810.1, read on the forward strand.
TTTTCATCTATACATGTTATATCTATTACCAATAATAAAGTTCTTCATGTGGAGGCAAAACTAAATGACATGGACAGATGAAGGAGGTGCAAATAAGTTGAAAGCTCAACCCAGATATATGAAACATATAGTGCTACTTCCTACTGGTCACCTATTAGCTTTTTTTGTAGCCATGTTATAAGTCCCCTTAGTTTCTCACCTAGCTCGATGAATGTATTCATAGAGAATTTTTATTACAAGTCTCGAAGAAGAGACGAATATCCAAATCGAAACTTCTGAGCCAAATTAGAGTGGACAGACATCCATGTCCCCACTTTGCATTTCCAAAGTAAGTCCAAATAAAAAAATCGTTAAGAAACATAACACACGATGTCTACCAAAAAGGATATGACTGAAGATAATAAAAAAAATGATAGTATGGTAATATTTGATACGCCACAATGCTTATTTATTTCTCAATTATTTATCATAAAGAAACATCGATAAAAAGACATCAAATTAAAATGGTATTTATAATAGACTCATGGGATCATTGCTATCTTTTAGCAGTTCATGCTCCTAGTTTCCCCCTCCTTTTCCCCCTTCTTTGCTTCCCAGGTCTTCCTCTCCCCCTCTTTCCACGGACGCTCCTCAATTTCTTGAAAATCAAGAAACTTTTTTTTGGGACAAACTCACAAAGCTTTTATTCAACCATCACAAGGTTTACAAGGTTTACAGGGACAAAAACAAGATCTTCAACTGTACCCAGTGTTAAAGCATGCGAGACTTGATAGCCTCCACAACCACTTTGCAATCTGAAGCAATAGCGATTTTTTGCAAGTAAAGATCATCCGAGAGAGCTAGCGCTTCACAAATCGTCTACGTATCCAATACCTCAGGGTCGTCGATATTTCTGAATACCACTGCCGAGGCCCCATGATAGCCTCCTGCATTGTCACGACATATCGCTGCGACTGCTCCGAAACCTCCATCTCGCGCTACCACAGCATCAACATTCACCTTTGCATGCGGTTTAGACACACTTCAGAAAGTGGCAAAGCTCAGAATACCTATTGCCCAGTATCAAAGTTAAATTGTTGTAGACATAAAGGCTATAGAGACTTTACTCCATACGGGATAAGGAATATGAATCAAATATTAAGTACTACCATGTAATTCTACTACCACAAATTATATATATTCTTGTTGTAAAATTTGTCTTACTCTTCATATCATAGATGCAATGTCACATGCAAGGTTTTGAGATCATTTTTGTAGTTAGATACTTACGCTTCAAATATTTGTGAGGTTGGTAAGGAAAAGGTTGCATGCGCAGTGTCCTCATTTCTCTCGGGACAACCAAAATGCTTCAACATTGCACCCTGATCCACCTTCCAGTAATGCAACAGAATGAGGAAAAACAAGAGATGTTACCTAATAACAGCTTCATATCTAGAACAGTCTGTCCATTTTTGCATGGTTTAGGTAACTACTAACTACAACATGCACACCTGAACACAGCCGAATAATTAGGAAGCTGCAACCTACAATCATGTACTCTTCTCACTTACTCTGCTCATACTTATACTGCATATAGACTGGCAAGTACCAGCTACAACATCAATGGAACAGAACAATGCAAGTGAAAGAATGTGGGATGGTATAGCTGTTTTCACCGAATTAAACATGAATCACTAAATATCGGATGCTACCGCTGCAACATTAGTTCCCTTGGATTCCATTCAGCCATGTGCTTCCTGAACCGGTGGAACCCGTGCCGCATCATGCCCAACCACAGAAGAAAAGGGGGTAAAAGTTCAGATACATGCTTGTACTCCATTCAAAGAGGGACAAAAATGCATCTGATCCATCGGTCATCCTGAAAGGAGAGAGAGTACCCGTCGGGTGGTAGGTGCGACATATGCCAACGGATGGCTTATCATTGTGGGAGCCAGTAAGACATCGCCCGTGCCTGGAAACGGAATAAGGCGAAGACATGCACGCCGGCGGATCTTACCCAGGTTGGGGGCTCTCCGTGGAGATAATACCCCTACTCCTGCTTTGCGGGGTCTCCACGTGATCACTAGATCGATAAGAAGCTACAAGAGGCTCCTTGAGCTGTTCGGTGAGAGGAGGAAGAAGGGCAAGGCTAGCTCTCTTCTCTCCCTATGGTAGTGTCTAAAACTCTCTGAGATCAACCCTTTGCATGGGTGTCCCGGGGGGCTTATATAGGCCTACCCCCCGAGGGTACAATGGTAATCCGGCTGGGTGTGGGTCCTAGCCGTCAGTGTCTACGACCGCCGGCTTCTTCGCCGGCTCTTGGGGCCCGCCGACTGGTGGGTCCCACCGGCTGCGGGCCCATTGGTCGACAGGCCGGCCCCACCGCTTGGGGGGTCTTGTCGGGGGCTAGTTAATGTTGCGTCGCCTCTGATGATGAGGGTTTTGTCGAGGTAAGCATGGCTACAGTACCGCCGCCTTGCGGGCTCTCACTGTAGCCTTACCTCGTCTTGTCTGCTTAATGGTGCGCGCGCCCCGAGGAGGGGAGCAAGCGGCTATAGGAAGCCGGCCTGGCCTTAGGCCGGCTGGGGGAGGTCGGGCCGCCTTCGGGCCGTACTGGCGACCCATCGTGGATGGCGTCATGATTCGCATGGCAACAGTGCCTCGCTGGACAGGGGATGGCCGCCCTGTACGGCGTACTGTAGCCATGCGTGTCCCGAGATTCAGGGGTGGCAGGGTCCACTGTAGCCACGCCTCATCTCGTCACCGTTATGGGGGGTTGACTCTAGGGTGCGACCCATGGCCGCTTGCCATGGGCTGGCTTTCTTGGAGTCGGTCCTTCATGGGCTGGTTTCCTTGGAGTCGGTCCTTCATGGGCCGGCTTTCTTGGAGTCGGTCCTTCATGGGCCGGCTTTCTTGGAGTCGGCCTTGTTGTGGCGTCCCCTAAAGATTGTTTATGGTCGGGCCGCCTTCCTCTAGTCGGCCTATGTGATAGCCGGCCGGAAGAAGGCGACCCCGTGTCTTGGGCGCTTCAAGGCTCGATCGGCCCATTGTTTTTTCTGAGGGCCAAAGGGAGCCGGTTAGGCTACCCGTGGTCATTTACTCTGATAGTAGTCCCCGAAGCTGGTTGGGCTTCGCGGCTGAAGGGGGAAACGAGAAGTTCGGCCAGCTTCCTATCCCGAAGAGCCGGCAGCTAGGAGCCGGCCTTCCTTGCGCGTGCCTTCTCGGCGAAGCCTTCTCAAATTCCAAAGGCGGGAAACATCTAACGCGCCAGCCAAGCGGCGGGCTGACCGCCCGCCATCCACGCGCCATGTGGCACCCTTCAGCTGGAAGGGCCTGCCAGCTCACGCACGTGACGGGAGGACGCCGCAGGCCAGGGCCCACCACTTCCACGCCTCGGCCCGTGCGCGGATCTTTTGTGGCCCGAACCGACCGCACGTCTTCCGGCGGCGGTTCCCACTCGCCATCAAGGCGCGATAATCGCGGGTCGTAGGGGAGTGGGCGCAGTTAATCCCACGCCATCCCCCTCCCCCCCCCGTGCCTCGCCTCCTCGGCTTCGCCGCGCGAGGCTATAAGTAGGGGCGGGGAGGGGGAGCGGCAGTCGTTCGCACGCTCGCCCTCGCCCTGCCCCCTCCTTCTTCTTCTTTGTTGCAGTAGCCTTTCGCCGTGCTCCTGCTCCGCCATTCTTTCTTCTTCCTAGCGTGCCGCAGGCTCGCTGCCTCCATGCCGAGCGCTCTCCGCCGCCGCGCTCACTGCCATGGCTCCTACATCAAGCTCTTGGGACGGCTCCACCGTCCGTGACGACCACATCAATTTTCTCCGCAAGACGCGGCGGCTGCCGGGCGAAGATCTTGTGCGAGTCCGCCTGGCGCTTGCGAGGGAGGTTTCGCCGGCGCCGGAGGAAGGCGAGCGAGTGATCTTCTACTCGCACAGCCTGCGCGGCGTCGGCCTCCCCGCGAGTGGCTTCTTCCGCGCGTTTCTTGACTTCTACCAACTTCAGCCGCGCCACCTCACCCCCAACACGGTGGTGCTGCTGTCGGCCTTCGTCTCGTTGTGCGAAGGTTTCCTCGGTGTCCTTCCCACCATCGAGCTCTGGGGGGAGTTTTTCCAATCCAAGCTCGGCACGGTTGTCGCAGGCATGCCGGCTCCGTGCTGCGCCTTCATCGCCATAAGGAGGTCCACCGCCGACAACCCATTCCCTCCTATTGCGTTGATCCAGTCGGTGAAGCTCTGGCAACGTTCTTACTTTTACATGAAGAACGTTGCCCCGAATGGTGATTATGTCAACTTGCCGGCTTATGTAGCCGGCCCGCCGCCTGCGAGGCCGGCTTCTTGGTCCTACTAGGCCAGGTCGCTGACGCCGACTGGAGCTGGTGCCGTCGCCCGGCTTCGGGTACTGATCCAGTCGGAGCGCCTTACCGGGCCCGACTTGATCGCCGCCTTCGTCGAGCGCCGGGTACTTCCGCTTCAGGGCCGCCCTCATCTGATCTGTCAGATGAGCGGCCGCTTCGACCCAAGCCGGCTCAGCACCAGGGAGATGCCTCACGACGAGGTATCGTACATGGTGAACTACATCGCCAACTGCAAGCTCACCGAGGACTGGCAGTATGGCAAGGCGCCATACTCTCGCGTCAATCCACCACCCTAGGTAAACTTTCTTTCTTCCTTCGTTGCCCAATTTCCTTTTCTGGCCGACTCTTGACCAGTCGGCTTGTTTTCAATCAGAATCCTCTCCTTCATCCTTCGGCCGGGACCGCGGGGCCGGAGCGCGAGTTCGCCCCCGACCGCGAGGCGGACGACTTTGAGGACGCCGACTTGGGGGCGGCCGCCCTGGACGACGACGCCGTGGGGGGCGGCGGCGAGACAGGCGGCTCCGGCTTCACTACCGGCTTTGACGACTGGCCCGATGATGACGAGGCCGATCACATTCCGCGCCGCCAGCCGGCGACCGACCCCCAAGGCGCCGGCCCATCCAGCGGGCCGACCACGCGAGGCGGCGCACAGAAGCGTCGGGCGGCGCCGACTCTCATCGGTGGCCGCCCGAAGAAGCCCAAGGGACCCGCGGCGGCGACCAAACGGGACGAGGCGGCCGCGAAGGCGGCCCGCTTCCGCAAAGTGGTGAAGCAACCGCAGGCGGTCTCGGCGTAAGTTCTAGTCCTTACGCATTTTCTTTCTTTCTTCAGTTGATGTTCTTCTAAGTCTTTTCTCCGTTTTGTCAACCAGGGCCCCGCTCTCTCTTGAGCGGACTACCGCCACCTCCATAGTCGGCGGGGCGGGAGGATCTGGGGGCTCCTGTCGCATAGACCCCCACACCGAGCTTCAAGCGGCGACGGAGTGGAATGCGCGGGAGGCGCGAGAGGAGCGGGAGGCGGAGGAGCAAAGGGCAGCCGCTGCCGAGTCAGCCCAGGAGGCGACGACGGAGTCGGCCGAGGCGCACTCCGACACGGCAGCCAGAGCCCGGGCGGAGGCCGAGGCCGCAGAGAGGGCGGCGGATGCCCTGCGTGGCCAGCCTCCGCAACTCGTCATCCCCCTCTGCTCCGTGCTCCCGGACGTCCCGGTGCCCCCGCTGGAGGAAATCGGCCGCGACCCACCGGTGATGGAGAGGGAGGGGGGCGACGTAGTCGTCTCGGAGGGAGAAGTGGTGCCGCCTCCGTCGGCCGGGACCGGCCAAGGCGGCCAGCCCGATGTGCCGCCTGAGCAGACGGCTGGAGGAGGGCCGACTACAACGGCGGATCTTGTGGTCCTATCGCCGGCTCGCCGGCGTGCGGGGAGGGCGGCTTCAGAGCCGGACCCGTAGAGGGCGGCCGGCTCCAGCTCGTTGTCGCATGATCTGGAGTCGGCCACAGCTAGCTCGCCAGGGTGGACGCCGGGCGGTGGGACGGTCGTGCTGAACTTGGCGGCGCAAGATGTTCGTAGTCGGCTTCATGCTCAAGCCACCGCGCTGCAGCAGTGTACCCGAGAGTTTCTTGCGACTCGAGCGGTCGTTCGGGTGAGTTCTTTGCTCTTGATTTTTTTCCGCGGGGGCGCGTCAGCGCACCCACTGGGTGTAGTCCCCGAGTTCCGAGTCGGCTGCTGAGCAGGCGGCTTAGAACTTCTTCGAAGACTTTGCTTTACTGATTTGCTCTTGCTTGCTTCTTCGTCCTGTTTGTAGGATTATCACAACCTCCAGGCCGCTACCTTTAATTCCTAGGTCCGGGAGGCAAATCAAAGGGCCGCCGATCTGACGGAGAGCCGGCGTGAGTGTCTTTGTCTTTTTATCTCATGTGGGGGAGCGTCAGCGCACCCACTGGGTGTAGTCAGGAGCGGGCCCACCTCAATTCAAGGGTATTCACTTGAATACCCATTATTTTTGTGAAAAGATTCGGTATATATAGTCTATATACTATGTTGTATAAGGAAAAACGATACCGATACATACAGAGCATGCAAGTTATGCTTTTCAGCCCAAAAAGTGAGGCAGCCCATTGTATATTTCTCCTCATCACCACGACATGGCCCATTGGCCCAAGTCACTCGCACACACATCCATCGCCACGCAGAAAAACTTCCATCGATCAGAGCCAGGCACACGAACCGGCAGCGCCGCCCCTGTTCTCGAGTTCGCCAATCTCCACTTGCCGCACGCGACGCAAGCGCCCAAGCCACGAACCGCCTCCTGATCGGAACCGCACAGCGGCCAGGGTACAGAGTTGCCGTCGCTTGATCGGCGATCGTATCAGGTACGCGCGGCGGCGGCTGCAGCGTGGATGTATGCGCCTGACGAATACATCCCTGAACATGAATCCCTAATCCCCTGCCCCTCTTGGTTCTGAACTTTCTAATCTCTGTTGTAGGTGGAGGGTAGCAAGATTGGTGGAATCGATCTAGTTTTAAAGCCACAACTCGAATTCAACTATCGAAGGTATAATCACTAATTAGATGTACTAATCCTTTGACCCAGAAATTGGGCTCTCCTCTCATGCATGTGTTCTAACTGAATTTACTTGTCACTGTCGAACTAAATTCAGGCAGCTAGGCAGGGGCTCGCTTTTGACCTCATATTGTCCAGCAGGCTGCCATACAGAAGTGCAAGACTAACTAAGTAAGTTAGTTTGACCACTTGTTTTTCTTGTTTTAATATAGTGAAATTAGAGACTAGTTTGCAGTCAATTAAGAATTGTTTAGACAATAGAATTTATAATTTTCCATTCGAGTTTGTAATGAGAGAATGTTTATAAATTCTGAATTTGTTCCAGTGTGCGTTATGTATAATGATTAGTACTCTTAAACTTGAGGAATTTTACTTTTCAGGTGTAAAACATGAAGAGTAAGAACACTACTGATTTGAGAGCTTTCCTGGAAAGAGTTGCTACAAAAAGAAAACAACCTGAACCAACGAGTGCTACCCCATCTCCCAATGAAAGTCAGATGCAGTTGGTAATTTTCGAAGGGCAAAGTGGTAGTGAGACACACACAATACCACCTGAACCTGAGAGAGCTCCTCACATAGAGGCCCCAATAGCAGAAGATGATGATGAATCTATGGCCCTAGATGAATCTGATTCTAGTGATGAGGATAGTGATGATGACATTTATAACATCGAGCCTCATCCTGGGTTGAGGGCTCCTATCTCAAGCTATGATGTTAATGACCAAGATTCAGTTAGAAGGGCCTACATTGCATTGGGACGATGTAAACCAAAGATGCAGAAGAAAGATTTTCCGCAACATGAATGCGGAGGTAAGCGTCGCTTCCAACCGGTTTGGTTTGATGAGTATAAGTGGCTTGAGTATAGTGTGGATAAAGATGCTGCATATTGCTTTTTTTGCTATTTGTTCAAAGATAGTACTAAATTTGCTGGTGGAGATAGTTTTGTTGATGGAGGGTTCAGAAATTGGAATATGAAAGCGAGATTTCGTAAGCATGCTGGTGAGGTGAATAGTGCTCATTGTGAAGCCGAAGGGAAATATAATTTGTTCATCAAACCTAAAGCATCAATCCGTGTGGCCATTTCCTCACAGACCACACAGTACAAGGCTGAGTATCTAGCTCGATTAAAATGGTCACTTGAGTGCATAAAATTTATTTTGCATCAGGGGTTGGCTTTTCGTGGTCATGATGAGGGAAAGGATTCTAAAAATAAAGGAAATTTCCGAGAACTTTTGCAATGGCTGGCAGGAAACTTTGAAGAAGTTAATAAGGTTGTTTTAGGAAATGCTCCATAGAATTGTCAGATGATAGATCACAAGATTCAAAAACAGATTATTGGTTCTTGTGCTCATGAAACAACAAAATTTGTCATAGAGGAACTTGGTGATGAGTGTTTCGCAATTCTTGCTGATGAATCTAGTGATGCATACCAACAAGAACAGTTAGCTCTTTGCTTGCGATTTGTCAATAAAATGGGGGAGCCGGTTGAAAGGTTTCTTGGTCTTGCTCAAGTTGCGGATACTACTGTCACACCCTAGCTAGTCATGCATTAGAGTGTTGCATCATGTTTATTCTTTCACCAGAAACCTGAAATGGGGATGACAGAACCCCCAGTCCCCTCTGAAACCAACTAGGGTTTACTAAAAACTTTTTCAATGAACCTGAAATGCCCTTCTAAAATGCCCATCATTTTTGTCTTGGTTCAGAACCTCTGCCAAAAGTGGTGCACATTTTCCTAGGCCATCCTAGGGTTTTTGAATTAAATCTTAAGTATTTGAATTTGGGCATTTAAAATTATATAAAATATTTAAATGCTCAAATAACTCCAAACTAAAATGTTTCATGTTGGAAATAATCCAACTATGGACCAGGAGTAGTTTGGTGATTTTTGGAGTTGCCTAAGTATTTTATTTAATTCAACAAAGTTGCAGAAGTATTAAGAAAAAACAGAAACAGAAAGAAAATGGGAAAAGCTTACCTGGCTCCCAGCACCCGGCCCACCTGCCGGCCCAGCCCAGCACCGCGCCAGCGAGCTGCTTGCCGGCCAGGCAGGCAGGCAGGTGCTCGGCGACGAGCACCACATGGGAGCCACGCACCTGCTCGCCGCCTCGCCGCCTCCCTCGCCCGGCTAACGCCGTGAATCGGCCTCCCTCTCTCCCCCGAACCCCCCAGACACCCCCTCTCCTCTCCAGCTCCTCTCCCTCGCTCTCCCACGCCATGGCCGACGCCATCGCCGCCACCCCCTTGCCATAGCCACGCCCTCCGTCAACCCCACGCCGTGCCGCCGTGTCCAGGAGCTCCGCCGCCGTCCACTTCATCGAGCTACCCGAGCCCCGTGTGCTCGAGCGGCCCGAGACCACCGCACCGACCTCGCCTGAGCTCGCCGTCGCCGGAGATCCCCTTCAACGCCGCCGCCGCCTCAGCTCGTCCCCGACCCCGTCGGTGGCCTCTACGGGAGCGCTGTGAGCCTAGCTACCCCTCCGACCCTCCCTCTCTCTTTCCCGAGCCGTGTAGCCACCGCACGAAGATCACACGCACGCACCGCCGCGGATCTCGTCGCCGACGTGCTCCCGGCCATCCTCCGGCCAACCCGCGGTGTCCAACGCACTCACCACGCTGCGTTGGGCCCAACCGTGCACTCCCCACACCTCACCGATCCCCCTAGCGACAAGTTCGACTTTGGCGGAACTCCGGTGGCCGCCAAAGTCGTCGCCGGCGCCAACTCCGGCCACCCCGACCCCAACGGACTCCACCAAGAGCTGCGGCTCGACCTCAGCTCCGCTCCGGTGCCCTCCGCGGCTCGTTTGGTTGCCGGAACGGCAAAAATCACTTCCGCCGCCGCGTCGGGCTCGCCGGCGGCTAAACGCCGGTGCAGCCGACCCGGGTTTGACCACGGGTGGGCCCTGGTTGACTCCCCTGAGTCAATGACAGGTGGGGCCCAGCCCTGTTAATGAAACAGGTTTAGTTTTAATTAAACTTTAATTAATTAATCACCCTGACACGCGGGACCCACTGTCAGGTTTGACCTGGACCTGTTCCGTTGACCTGCTGACGTCACACTGACGTCAGGCTGACGCAATAATTGATTTTCTGGAATTATTCTAATATAGGAAATTCCAGAATATAATTTAAACTTCAAAAATTCATAACTTTTATTCTGTAATTCCAAATCAGACAAATTATATATGAAAAATGATCAGAAAAATCCAATCTATCCATCTGTACTATTTTCATGCATGATTAAACAAGTTAACTTGATGTTTAATGCAGAACAAGGAAAAGCACTTTAAAAGGCCATGTTTGATTTTGAAATTTGAATCTTTGATTCAAATTGGTGCAAACCCTTCTGGTCTTAGTTGCATTAGCCCAACACACTCATATTGCTATGTTTCATGCATGCATCATATTGTTGCACATTGTTTGGTGATGGTTGTGTATCGGTGTTCTTTGCGGCAGGATCTGCCTCCGAGGAGTACCGTGATTACCCTAACGAAGAACCGTATCAGTGCATCGAACCATCAGGCAAGCAACCAACCATTTGATCATATCGATACAATCCCATGTTCTCGCTCCTGCTCTCTTTTACTGCATTAAGACAACGCGTTTCAAACTGCTGTGTGCTACGGTAGTTGAACCCACTTCCTCTGCATGACCTGTCATTGCCACAGTAACTAGATGGAACCCACTAGCGTGTGTAGGAGTTGATTGAGCCATATGTATGTGTTGTTCCTACCTTGCTATGCCTGCTATGCTTAGAGTCGTGTCAGGTCTGGTTCATCTGGGTGGTGGGCTAGAGTGAAATGATTATGTCGGTAATGGGAGTGGTGTGGTGAACACGATTTGGTAAAGGTATCGATGAGAGGCCATGTAGGAGTACATGGTGGGTTGTTTCATTGAAGCCGACCTTAAGCACTGAGATCTGTATCTGTGATTTAAGATACAGCTACTACCATGCATTGGGCCCTGAAATATGACCCCGCTCGACTTCTTATTCACCCTAGCTCTCTGTCCAGGAGTTGCAAGTAGTTTCTGGTGTTTGTAGCCTACTGGAGGCCGCGGACAGCGCTGACCGTAGGGGTGGGCTGTGATGCGGTAGGTACGTGGCCGGGTGTACCGAATACCCGTTAGGTATTTCGGGAACCCTGTTCACATCGTTCGCGGCCGTATGGGAAACCTCGGCCGGACTCCCTGCGGATGGAACCTGGATAGGCGATAAACCTGGACTAGAGGCTTAGGTGTTTAGGTAGGTCGTGGTCTACACCCACGTCGGCTTTCGCTTGAAGTCTGCCGAGCACATGTCGTGTGCAGACGCTAAGTGGTGGAAACATGTATGAAGAAGTACACCCCTGCAGGGTTATCATGATCTATTCGAATAGCCGCGTCCGCGGTAAAGGACTACTTGGTTGCCTATACAGTTCATAGACAAGTAAATGAAACTACTAAAAGCCTCAAGATAAGTGTGAGTGCCGAGGATGGCTCTTCCGTAGGAAGACGGAGGTGGATCCTCGGTAGTGTATTGAAGTGGTGATTAGAGGACTCGTGTGCGAAAAACCATTTCAAGTTGGAGTCTCGTAGGTTAGCCTAGCCAAGAGTCAAAGCTGGCTTGCTGCAATAACTCCACCAACCCTTCTTGATAATATGCATGTATGTAGGATCTGATGTAAGTCTTGCTGAGTACCTTTGTACTCATGTTGCTATAATTTACATTTTTACAGAAGACGCTGCAACCCCTTCTGATGGGTTCTACGTAGACGTTGACATCAATGAGTAGGCTAAAGGCCCAGGTGGTGATCCTGAGCTTGTGAAGGACCACGTAGTATAGCTAGGCTTTCCAAGCCTCTTTTATCTTTCTAGTTGTCTGTACTCAGACAAGTTACTTCCGCTGCTGGTTTGTATGACTGTATGACTTGAATGCTGGGTCGTGAGACCCGTACCTTTGTGTATGTTATGTATGGCTCTCTGAGCCTTAAATAAAGTACTTGTGTCATAGAGTCATGTTGTGATGCCTTGTTGTATTTGCACATATCGAGCATATTGTGTGTATGATTGAAATGCTTGGTATGTGTGGGATCTGACTATCTAGTTGTTTATCTTTAGTAGCCTCTCTTACCGGGAAATGTCTCCTAGTGTTACCGCTGAGCCATGGTAGCTTGCTACTGCTCTGGAACACTTAGGCTGGCCGGCATGTGTCCTTCTTCGTTCCGGTGTCTGTCCCTTCGGGGAAATGTCACGCATTGAGTACCGGAGTCCTGTTAGCCCGCTACAGCCAGGTTTACCGGAGTCCTGCTAGCCCAGTGCTACAGCCCGGACCCACTTGCTGATGACCGACACGTTCGAAGCTAGGTCATGGATGCCTGTCCCTGTAAGTCTGTGCCACTTTGGGTTTACGACTAGTCATGTCAGCCCGGGCTCCTTATCATATGGATGCTAGCGACACTATCATATACGTGAGCCAAAAGGCGCAAACGGTCCCGGGCAAAGGTAAGGCGACACCCGTGGGGATACCGTGCGTGAGGCCGCAAAGTGATATGAGGTGTTACCGGCTAGATCGATGTGACATCGAGTCGGGGTCCTGACAGCGTTGGCATCAGAGCCGGACTGCCTATAGGTTCTCCAAGCCAAACTGGTCGATGTTGAGTCTAGAAATTCTTTAGTTATATGTAGGGGAATTGTTTGTGGGTTGGAACGTAAGGCTCTTTTTACTCCTTTATCTTATAACATTCTGATCTGAGTCAGTCTATTCTTCCACCGGGGGTTAAGGAATTAGGATCTATTCTCTCTATCAGGATCACGTGTTACTAATCAGTAGTACCTTATAAGTTTGATGGATACAAGCCTAGTTCAATTCTACTACCACATTATGTTGCTAGGATGGACTCAGAACTTGATATGATGATGTTGAGTGTGTATGTAATCCTTTGTCAAATGTCTCAAAATCCTTCTTGAGCATTTACAGCTGTTATGCTGCCGAAATTTTGCTAGAAATTCTAATGCCTTTGCATTATGATTGTGCTTTCAGATGGCCACTCGCGACCTCAATCAAGTGGTTCGCCTGACTCGATGCCTAGATGTACCCGGCCATACTGCCATGTTGGTCAGGGTAATGACTGAGGCTAGATACCGTTGGTATCCTGAGTACACGGTCCAAGAGCAATTCCGAGACTTTAATCAAAGCCAGTATCTCTGCACTGTCAGGATATTTCCATCTTATCCTGGGTCCACCGAGCCCCTTCACTGCTCCTATGGACTCGGGGTTACTATTGAGATGGCTGTGCAGGACGCCGCCTACTCTATGATGACCATCATGCGAGTCAGATCTGGTCTATTTCGGGACTCTGATTTCCGGTATATGCCAGGATCACTTCCGGGAGCACAAGGGTATCTCCAGGCTATCTATGCTGACCCCACCCAGGAGGATTCACGGACTCGCACTACTGCTGAGATGCTCGAGGATAAGGACCGTGAAAATCGGGCCTTGAGGTTAGAGCTCTTCAATACCCGTGCTGACCACTGGGCCACATTGACTCGGTTTGCACCGGCGGTGCAAGCCGGATATTCGGATATGCGCGATCTCTATCCTGTGAGATCTGCTCTGCCAGACGTGATGGGTTGGTGTGATGTAGGAGGCATCACCCCACCTCGCGGTCCCCGCAGGCCACCGTCTGTTGGTCCAAGACCTCATCCTAGTCCCTATGGTCCACAAGCTCCGCGAGATCGTCTGTTTTCGGATGATCATGTTGAGCTTCCAGGCTATGGAGGTGACTTCTACGAGGACTACTACGGATCGGTCTGAGTTAGTGCTAGTATCACTAGTTCGCACTAGCCGTGTCGTCTATCGTTCCGCGTGACTCATGGGATATGACCTAGTTTGTACTCTTTCCGGAGGTGTAGAAAAATAATGTATAGGAGCTTGGAATGCCTCCGATGAGATGTAATCCTCATTTCACCGTAATAGTACTTTGTTTGGTCTTGTACTAAACCCTGTATGGTGTGTATGACGATGGAATAAGAAGCAGTCTCTGTATCTACCATGTCATACGGATGATCATCTTGCATTTCGAGTTATTCCTTACATGTTGTATCCTATGTCGGAATTTTATCATTCTGACTAAATCATTGTCTTGTTTACCTAGGATGGTCAACACGCGCACTAACCCTGCTCCTCAAGAGCAGGCCGAAGGCAGCGAAGTCAGGAATGCAAATCTGCCTCATCCTCCTTCCCTAGCCGAGGTTATGATGGAAGCCGAAAGAAACAAGCGGGAGACCAACCGTTTGTTGGAGCGTATTGAACAGAACACAACACACCATCAGAGGACTAACGTGGTGTCACTCAGTGATTTTATCAAATTACATCCACCCATGTTCCACCACTCCGTCGAGCCTCTCGACGCTGATGACTGGCTTCGCAGTATCTCTCACAAGCTGCGTTCCGCGCTAGTAGCTGAGGCTGACAAGGTCACCTTTGCTGCATATCATCTTGAAGGCCCCGCCAGTCTATGGTGGGAGAATTATGGAGCTATGCGCCCAGCGGGCCATGTCACTACTTGGGCTGAATTCAGTGAGGCTTTCCGTGAACATCACATTCTGGAGGGTCTCATGGACCGTAAACATGAGGAATTTTGCAATTTCACCCAAGGCCGACTCTCTGTGGATGCTAACAGCAGAGAGTTTGGTAACCTCGCACGATATGCAACTGAGGAAGTTTCTACTGATGCCAAGAAGCAAGCAAGGTTCCGTAAGGGACTTAGTCTTGAGCTTCGCCGCGACCTCCGTCTGCATGAGTGCACATCTTTTCAGAAGCTTGTTAACAAGGCCATCAGTGCTGAAACTGGTCAGACTGATTATGACGCAACACGCAAGCATGGCCGTGACATGGGTTCCTCATCCGGTGCTGGTCCTCAGAAGCGCCGCGTGTGGGTGCCCAACACCGCCCTGCCACCCAGGTTCACACCGAGGCCATCTTTCCAGGCGCCTCGCCCCGTTCAACAGTCTGCACCAGCCAAGCCCTATGGGGGTCCAACCAACAATGCTCCTCCACGTACCAGTTCCGTGACTTGTTTCAAGTGTGGGGAATCTGGTCACTATATGCGTGAGTGTCCCCAGACCAACCCCAACCAATCTGCTAAAGCTGTTGGCCGTGGCAAGCCGACAGGGAAAGTGTTCCACGCCAAGCCGGCCACCGCCTCACGTGGCCATGTCAACTGTATCTCTGCCGAAGAAGCTCAAGAAGATCCCAACGTCGTTCTCGGTACGCTCCTTGTTAATTGCCATCCGGCATCTGTTCTTTTCGATACAGGAGCCTCTCATTCATTTATATCCGAGAACTATGCTCGTTTGCATAACACCGCATTCTGTAACATGCCATCCACTATGGAAATTTCTACTCCCGGTTCTAGATGGCAGACCTCCAGGGTAAGTTATGGAAATGAAATCCAAGTCGACATACTTGTTTTCCTTGCATCTTTGATAGCTCTCAAATTTTCAGATATTAATATCATTTTGGGTATGGACTGGATGTCAGCTCATCATGCCAAAATTGATTGCTTCTCTAGGACTGTTCAACTCACTCACCCTTCGGGCAAGATAGTCAATGTCTTGACCCGATTAGCCAAGCGACAATTATATTCTCTTAACGCCAGCCCTTTGCCAGACCTTGAGGACGTTCCGGTAGTCCGTGACTTCCCCGATGTCTTCCCAGAGGAATTGCCAGGTGTTCCACCTGACAGGGATGTTGAGTTCGTAATAGACCTCATTCCAGGAACCGCTCCGATTGCTAGAAGACCCTATAAGATGGCACCACTAGAACTAGCCGAGCTTAAGAAACAACTCGATGAGTCCTTGAAAAAGGGTTTCATCCGACCTAGTTCATCTTCGTGGGCTTGCCCCGTCCTCTTCGTCAAGAAGAAGGATGGTACGGACCGGATGGTTGTAGATTACCGACCTGTCAATTTGGTCACAATCAAGAACAAATATCCGCTCCCCAGGATCAACGACCTGTATGATCAGCTCGCTGGATCCTCAGTCTTTTCCAAGATGGATTTGAGGTTGGGCTACCATCAAATCAAAATCAGAAACGGGGACATTCCTAAAACGGCCTTTGTTACTCGTTATGGCCAATAAGAGTACACCGTCATGTCCTTCGGTTTAACCAACGCTCCAACCACCTTTTCTCGGTTAATGAACTCAATCTTCATGGTGTATTTGGATAAATTCGTCGTGGTTTACCTCGATGATATACTCATCTACTCCAAGAACGAGGAAGAACATGCCGAACATCTAAGGCTAGTGTTGAAGAAACTTCGAGAGCATCGCCTTTATGCCAAATTTTCTAAATGTGAATTCTGGTTGTCAGAAGTGACCTATCTGGGTCATGTAATATCTGGTAAAGGTATTGCTGTTAACCCTGAGCGAGTTCAAGCCGTCCTTAATTGGACTCCACCTGAATCGGTCAAGCAAGTTCGGAGTTTTCTGGGCTTAGCGAGCTATTGTCGTCGCTTTGTCGAGAACTTCTCCAAAGTTGCTAAACCCCTAACCGAACTCCTCAAGAAAGATAAAAAGTTTGAATGGACTCCACAATGTGAGCACAGCTTTCAGGAACTGAAAAGACGCCTGACTTCTGCTCCCGTACTGGTACCGCCAGACTTCTCCAAGGACTTTGTTATCTACTGCGACGCCTCGCGACAAGGACTAGGCTGTATTCTCATGCAAGATCGACACGTAATTGCTTACGCTTCACGGCAATTGCACCCACATGAGGAGAATTATCCTACTCATGATTTAGAGCTTGCAGCTGTAGTCTATGCACTTAAAACCTGGCGACATTACCTCCTCGGTAATTGTTGCGAAATATTCACTGATCACCAAAGTCTGAAGTACATCTTCACCCAACCGGATTTGAATCTCAGGCAAAGACGTTGGGTCGAGTTGATCACAGATTTCGACTTAGGAATAACTTACACCCCAGGGAAAGCCAACGTCATGGCTGATGCGCTAAGTCGTAAATCTTATTGTAACAACCTGATGTTACAACAAAGTCAACCGCTTCTCCATGAGGAATTTCGGAAGCTTAACCTTCACATTGTTCCTCAAGGATTTCTTTCCACCTTGGTGGCAAAACCTACTCTTACGGATCAAATCATCGCTGCCCAGAATCGAGATAAGGGAATATCTAAAATCAAGGAGAACATTGCTAGCGGAGGTGCTAGTTGTTTCTCCACAAATGATCATGGTGTTGTATACTTTGAGAACCGTTTAGTGGTTCCCAAGAACCAGCATCTACGTCAGTTGATCCTTAAGGAGGCTCATGAATCTCCTCTCACCATTCATCCTGGTAGTACCAAGATGTATCAGGACCTACGCCAGAGGTTCTGGTGGACTAGGATGAAGAGAGAAATTGCTCAGTATATTGCTAATTGCGATGTCTGTCGTCGTGTAAAAGCAGAGCATCAACAGCCTGCTGGCACCCTTCAACCCTTAGCTATTCCTGAATGGAAATGGGATAAAATTGGTATGGATTTCATTACCGGGTTTCCCAGGACCAAGAGAGGGAATAATGCTATCTTCGTCGTTGTCGATCGTCTTTCCAAAGTAGCCCATTTCCTACCTGTTCGTGAGAGTATAACCGCTAGTCAATTGGCGGACTTATACATCTCCCGGATAGTGTCCCTCCATGGTGTTCCTTTGGAAATTAATTCGGATCGAGGAAGTCTTTTCACCTCTCGATTTTGGGAAAGTTTCCAAAATGCTATGGGAACCCGTCTCTCCTTTAGCACCACTTTCCACCCTCAGTCGAGTGGTCAAGTGGAACGCGTCAACCAGATTCTAGAAGACATGTTTCGAGCCTCTCTTATCTCATTCGGAATGGATTGGGAGAAGTGCCTTCCATTTGCCGAATTCGCTTACAACAACAGCTATCAATCTAGCTTGGGTAAAGCCCCTTTTGAAGTTCTCTATGGACGACGGTGTCGAACACCCCTTAACTGGTCAGAGACCGGGGAAAGACAATTCTTTGGCCCGGATATGATTCAGGAAGCAGAAGAACAAGTTCGCATCGTTCGTGAAAAGTTGAAAACAGCCCAATCTCGTCAAAAGAGTCAATATGACCGAAAACATAAGGCTATGACTTTCGAGGTTGACGAGAAGGCTTATCTTCGGGTCACCCCTCTGAAGGGAACCCATCGTTTCGGTATTAAAGGCAAATTGGCTCCTCGTTACATTGGACCTTTTCGCATTCTCGCCAAACGAGGAGAAGTTGCCTACCAGTTGGAACTACCTCCGCACCTCTCCAGAGTCCACGATGTCTTCCACGTTTCTCAACTCAGGCATTGCTTCTCGGATCCTATCCGTGGAGTGGACTACGAAACGCTTGATCTCCAAGATAATCTTACATATCAGGAGTACCCCATTCGTATCCTCGATTGGGCCGAGCGTACCACTCGACGTCATAATATCAAGTTTCTCAAAGTTCAATGGTCGCACCATTCTGAGGATGAAGCAACTTGGGAAAGGGAGGATCGTCTTCGGCTCGAGTATCCCGCCTTCTTCCCGGAGGAACCCAAATCTCGGGACGAGATTCTTTTGAGTGGGGGTGAGTTGTCACACCCTAGCTAGTCATGCATTAGAGTGTTGCATCATGTTTATTCTTTCACCAGAAACCTGAAATGGGGATGACAGAACCCCCAGTCCCCTCTGAAACCAACTAGGGTTTACTAAAAACTTTTTCAATGAACCTGAAATGCCCTTCTAAAATGCCCATCATTTTTGTCTTGGTTCAGAACCTCTGCCAAAAGTGGTGCACATTTTACTAGGCCATCCTAGGGTTTTTGAATTAAATCTTAAGTATTTGAATTTGGGCATTTAAAATTATATAAAATATTTAAATGCTCAAATAACTCCAAACTAAAATGTTTCATGTTGGAAATAATCCAACTATGGACCAGGAGTAGTTTGGTGATTTTTGGAGTTGCCTAAGTATTTTATTTAATTCAACAAAGTTGTAGAAGTATTAAAAAACAGAAACAGAAAGAAAATGGGAAAAGCTTACCTGGCGCCCAGCACCCGGCCCACCTGCCGGCCCAGCCCAGCACCGCGCCAGCGAGCTGCTTGCCGGCCAGGCAGGCAGGCAGGTGCTCGGCGACGAGCACCGCATGGGTGCCACGCACCTGCTCGCCGCCTCGCCACCTCCCTCGCCCGGCTAACGCCGTGAATCGGCCTCCCTCTCTCCCCCGAACCCCCCAGACACCCTCTCCTCTCCAGCTCCTCTCCCTCGCTCTCCCACGCCATGGCCGATGCCATCGCCGCCACCCCCTCGCCGTAGCCACGCCCTCCGTCAACCCCACGCCGTGCCGCCGTGTCCAGGAGCTCCGCCGCCGTCCACTTCATCGAGCTAGCCGAGCCCCGTGTGCTCGAGCGGCCCGAGACCACCGCACCGACCTTGCCCGAGCTCGCCGTCGCCGGAGATCCCCTTCAATGCCGCCGCCGCCTCAGCTCGTCCCCGACCCCGCCGGTGGCCTCTACGGGAGCGCTGTGAGCCTAGCTACCCCTCCGACCCTCCCTCTCTCTTTCCCGAGCCGTGTAGCCACCGCACGAAGATCACACGCACGCACCGCCGCGGATCTCGTCGCCGACGTGCTCCCGGCCATCCTCCGGCCAACCCGCGGTGTCCAACGCACTCACCACGCTGCATTGGGCCCAACCGTGCACTCCCCGCACCTCACCGATCCCCCTAGCGACAAGTTCGACTTTGGCCGAACTCCGGTGGCCGCCAAAGTCGTCGCCGGCGCCAACTCCGGCCACCCCGACCCCAACGGACTCCACCAAGAGCTGCGGCTCGACCTCAGCTCCGCTCCGGTGCCCTCCGCGGCTCGTTTGGTTGCCGGAACGGCAAAAATCACTTCCGCCGCCGCGTCGGGCTCGCCGGCGGCTAAACGCCGGTGCAGCCGACCCGGGTTTGACCACAGGTGGGCCCTGGTTGACTCCCCTGAGTCAATGACAGGTGGGGCCCAGCCCTGTTAATTAAACAGGTTTAGTTTTAATTAAACTTTAATTAATTAATCACCCTGACACGCGGGACCCACTGTCAGGTTTGACCTGGACCTGTTCCATTGACCTGCTGATGTCACACTGACGTCAGGCTGACGCAATAATTGATTTTCTGGAATTATTCTAATATAGGAAATTCCAGAATATAATTTAAACTTCAAAAATTCATAACTTTTATTCTGTAATTCCAAATCAGACAAATTATATATGAAAAATGATCAGAAAAATCCAATCTATCCATCTGTACTATTTTCATGCATGATTAAGCAAGTTAACTTGATGTTTAATGCAGAACAAGGAAAAGCACTTTAAAAGGCCATGTTTGAGTTTGAAATTTGAATCTTTGATTCAAATTGGTGCAAACCCTTCTGGTCTTAGTTGCATTAGCCCAACACACTCATATTGCTATGTTTCATGCATGCATCATATTGTTGCACATTGTTTGGTGATGGTTGTGTATCGGTGTTCTTTGCGGCAGGATCTGCCTCCGAGGAGTACCGTGATTACCCTAACGAAGAACCGTATCAGTGCATCGAACCATCAGGCAAGCAACCAACCATTTGATCATATCGATACAATCCCATGTTCTCGCTCCTGCTCTCTTTTACTGCATTAAGACAACGCGTTTCAAACTGCTGTGTGCTACGGTAGTTGAACCCACTTCCTCTGCATGACCTGTCATTGCCACAGTAACTAGATGGAACCCACTAGCGTGTGTAGGAGTTGATTGAGCCATATGTATGTGTTGTTCCTACCTTGCTATGCCTGCTATGCTTAGAGTCGTGTCAGGTCTGGTTCATCTGGGTGGTGGGCTAGAGTGAAATGATTATGTCGGTAATGGGAGTGGTGTGGTGAACACGATTTGGTAAAGGTATCGATGAGAGGCCATGTAGGAGTACATGGTGGGTTGTTTCATTGAAGCCGACCTTAAGCACTGAGATCTGTATCTGTGATTTAAGATACAGCTACTACCATGCATTGGGCCCTGAAATATGACCCCGCTCGACTTCTTATTCACCCTAGCTCTCTGTCCAGGAGTTGCAAGTAGTTTCTGGTGTTTGTAGCCTACTGGAGGCCGCGGACAGCGCTGACCGTAGGGGTGGGCTGTGATGCGGTAGGTACGTGGCCGGGTGTACCGAATACCCGTTAGGTATTTCGGGAACCCTGTTCACATCGTTCGCGGCCGTATGGGAAACCTCGGCCGGACTCCCTGCGGATGGAACCTGGATAGGCGATAAACCTGGACTAGAGGCTTAGGTGTTTAGGTAGGTCGTGGTCTACACCCACGTCGGCTTTCGCTTGAAGTCTGCCGAGCACATGTCGTGTGCAGACGCTAAGTGGTGGAAACATGTATGAAGAAGTACACCCCTGCAGGGTTATCATGATCTATTCGAATAGCCGCGTCCGCGGTAAAGGACTAC
Source organism: Triticum aestivum (assembly GCF_018294505.1). Lineage (NCBI taxonomy): Eukaryota > Viridiplantae > Streptophyta > Magnoliopsida > Poales > Poaceae > Triticum > Triticum aestivum. The sequence goes on from NC_057810.1 coordinate 641,566,055, forward strand.
TTGGTTGCCTATACAGTTCATAGACAAGTAAATGAAACTACTAAAAGCCTCAAGATAAGTGTGAGTGCCGAGGATGGCTCTTCCGTAGGAAGACGGAGGTGGATCCTCGGTAGTGTATTGAAGTGGTGATTAGAGGACTCGTGTGCGAAAAACCATTTCAAGTTGGAGTCTCGTAGGTTAGCCTAGCCAAGAGTCAAAGCTGGCTTGCTGCAATAACTCCACCAACCCTTCTTGATAATATGCATGTATGTAGGATCTGATGTAAGTCTTGCTGAGTACCTTTGTACTCATGTTGCTATAATTTACATTTTTACAGAAGACGCTGCAACCCCTTCTGATGGGTTCTACGTAGACGTTGACATCAATGAGTAGGCTAAAGGCCCAGGTGGTGATCCTGAGCTTGTGAAGGACCACGTAGTATAGCTAGGCTTTCCAAGCCTCTTTTATCTTTCTAGTTGTCTGTACTCAGACAAGTTACTTCCGCTGCTGGTTTGTATGACTGTATGACTTGAATGCTGGGTCGTGAGACCCGTACCTTTGTGTATGTTATGTATGGCTATCTGAGCCTTAAATAAAGTACTTGTGTCGTAGAGTCATGTTGTGATGCCTTGTTGTATTTGCACATATCGAGCATATTGTGTGTATGATTGAAATGCTTGGTATGTGTGGGATCTGACTAACTAGTTGTTTATCTTTAGTAGCCTCTCTTACCGGGAAATGTCTCCTAGTGTTACCGCTGAGCCATGGTAGCTTGCTACTGCTCTGGAACACTTAGGCTGGCCGGCATGTGTCCTTCTTCGTTCCGGTGTCTGTCCCTTCGGGGAAATGTCACGCATTGAGTACCGGAGTCCTGTTAGCCCGCTACAGCCCGGTTTACCGGAGTCCTGCTAGCCCAGTGCTACAGCCCGGACCCACTTGCTGATGACCGACACGTTCAAAGCTGGGTCATGGATGCTTGTCCCTGTAAGTCTGTGCCACTTTGGGTTTACGACTAGTCATGTCAGCCCGGGCTCCTTATCATATGGATGCTAGCGACACTATCATATACGTGAGCCAAAAGGCGCAAACGGTCCCGGGCAAAGGTAAGGCGACACCCGTGGGGATACCGTGCGTGAGGCCGCAAAGTGATATGAGGTGTTACCGGCTAGATCGATGTGACATCGAGTCGGGGTCCTGACAACTACATCATTGACTCTTAAAGAAGCAATTCAGACCTTGCTTAGGAAGTATCAATTGCCGATATCCAAGGTACGTGGGCAAGGGTATGACGGTGCTAGTAACATGAAGGGTCATGTTAATGGTTTGAAGAAACTAATTATGGAAGATTCTCCTTCTGCTTATTATGTTCATTGCTTCGCCCATCAGCTTCAACTAACCCTTGTAGCTGTTGCTGAGGAGAATATTGATTGCAAATGGTTCTTTGGGCACCTTGCATATTTGTTGAATGTTCTTGGGATGTCATGTAAAAAGATCCGCATGCTTCGCGTAGCTCAGGCTGAGTATATGATTGAAGCATTGAAACTAGGTGAAATTGAAGTTGGCCAAGGTCTGAATCAAGAGATGGGCCTAGCAAGGCCCGGTGATACACGATGGGGATCTCACTACAAAATGGTAATGCATGTTATGTCTTTGTATCCTTCAATTAGGAAAGTTCTCTTTAGGCTTGGGAAAGAAAATAATTCGGCAGAGGCTTTAGGAGCTCAACCTATGTTGGAAGTATTTAAATCATTTGAGCTTGTTTTCATGCTGCACTTGATGAATGAAATATTTGGGTACACAAGTGACTTAAGCAACGCTTTGCAAAAGAGGGATCAAGATATTGTGAATGCAGTTGATCTTCTTGAGTTCACAAAGGTACAACTGCAAGTTCTAAGAGAAGATGATGGATGGAAAGAATTCCTTGAGAATGTCACTTCTTTTTGTATGAAGCACAATGTCAGATGTGTTGACATGGATGGGAAGTACAAGCCTATACAAAGAGCAAGAGCATCATGAATTACCACCGGTTCCATGCTGATATGTTTTTGGGTGTCATTGATAGGCAACTTCAAGAGCTCAATAATAGGTTTGATGAGGTAAACACGGAGCTATTTGATGCATGACATCATTCAGTCCAGCCAAGTCATTTTCTTCTTTTAATATTGATGACCTAGTTAAGCTTGCTGGGTTCTATCCTCATGATTTTGACTTTGAAGAAATGCACCAACTTCCTTTTCAATTGAATCTCTATATTAGTGATGTGAGGAATGATGAAAACTTCACAAACTTGAGAAGTCTAGCAGAGTTGTCTATGATGCTTGTTAGAACAGGGAGGGCTCTTCGGTATGATATTGTTTACAAACTTCTCAAATTGGTGCTAGTCCTTCCTATTGCAACAGCCAGTGTTGAGAGGGTCTTTTCATCAATGAACTATATAAAAAACAAGCTAAGAAGCAAGATGGGGCAAAAATACTTGAATGATTTCTTGGTCACATTCATTGAAAGGGATTTCTTCTTGAAAGTTAAGGATGAGGACATTATCACTCATTTTCAAAGCATCAAGGATCGCAAAGTTATCCTATGATTTGTAAGTTTTTTTATTGATCCTCTATATATTTTAGATTTTGCGATGATATGTTGAACAATGTTTTTACTTCAATATGGTGAACAATACCAAATTATGATCAATTTTTGTGAATATAATATATTATGTGGTATCTTTTATATAGTTTAGAACTAGTACAATATGCTTCTGTAATTGATTATATGCCCAAAAGGAAGGCAATAGACTTCCAATTTTTTTCCAAAATTTGAATACACAGTCTTGAATTCCTGGGCCCGCCCCTGGGTGTAGTCCCCGAGATTCGGTCCGACTACTGAGCAGTCAGGTTGGATCTTTCTTGCCGAGTTCTTTCTTAACTTCTTCTTTCCATACTGGCAGGAGCCAACGCCGACTTGAGGCAACAGCTGGGCGTGGCCCAGACCACCCTTCGCACCAAGGAGGGTGAGCTCAGTGCCTTGGCTCAGGAGCGTGACCGCCTGGCCAAGAAACTGGCCGACCAGGTGGAAAGCCACAAGGCGGCCCTGAAGGCGGCGCAGGACAGTGAGGCCGCCCTCAAAGCCAAATACGAGACCGAGGCGGCGAGCTGGGCCAAGGCAAGGCAAGCTCTGAGTGAAGGCTACGACCAAGTCGAGGATTTGGTTGACGGTAGGCCGCCTTCTTCTTCACTCTTTGCTTGTCCTTGTAAGCCAGTTTATCTCCTGACTTGCTCTGTTTCTTTCTTCTTTGTGAAGAGTACTTTCCTGGCTATTCCGTCGCCGCCAACCAAGCCATCGAAGCTCACCGTGAAGCCCGGGGTCAGGCTGGGATTGAGATCGCGCCGGATGCTAAGCGATCGCTTGAGGAGCAGGTTTTGGCGATCCCGGCCCGCCTTCAGCTGGCCTACCGCATGCTCCGCTGGCTTCATCATGCCGGAGCACAGGTGCTGGCCGCCCTCTGGCCTGGCGAAGTAATTCCTCGCACCCCCAGCCGTATTGCCGACTGTCTGGAGGTAGCCGTCGGCTGCCTCGAGTCCTAGAAGGCTTCAGCAGCTTGATCCGGCGCTCGCCGGGCGCTAGAGTTCGTCCGGGCTTGGTACCCTGGGCTGAACTTGGACCAACTGGGCACCTAGCGGCAGGAGGCTGACGAGGAGCTGGAGGTGGTGCGGTCGGCTATCATCCAGCGTGCCTCAGCGACCGCCGACTTCACCGACACCAGCGCCTTTGCTCCTGAGGTGAACGAGGACGGCGTCGCGCAGCCGGAGGAATGGTTCGGGCTGAACCTGGCCGACGGTGAAGACTCGGCCGAGGAGATTGACTCCAGCGACGAGGGCGAAGAGGAGGAGGAGGAAGACGGTAAAGATGTTGTGCCGGATGTTGGAGCAGCCAGCCAGCCTCAGCCTGATCGTGCCTCCAGCAACGAGGCGCGCGCGAATGCTTCACCTGCCGCCGGCGATGACCAGGCCGAGACTCGCCAGCCGGCCACCCCTCCAGCCGACACCGCCGTCTCGACCAATCTTCCTGACGCTCCGGGCGCTCCCTTGGCTTGATTCACTGCTTTTATTTTCCTGCTTGACACTCTTTGAACAGACTTGTTATCTGTGGGCAATTCCGCCCACTGGGGGTGTATTCAAACTTCGTTGAATGCCGGCCCCTCGAAGGCCTTTTATGTAAATATTATTATGCATGTGCTTGGCTGCCATTCCTACTTGCTTTTTATCTCTCGGCTTTTTTCCTTTGCCGCCTTCCCTTGGTTGCCGCCTCCCCAGCCGACCAGCTGCTCTGCAGTCTGTTGCTGGGTAAGGAATTCAGCCGTCTGGGAAGGCAAGGACTCAAGCTTTCTTAGATTGTAGCAGAGTAGGAAAGGAAGCCGGCCAGCCGACTGCTTCGACAGCCGGTTGGCGAGGGGGGGGAGCCGGCTTGTATTATGTAAGTTCGTTAATCCTTAGCCGTTTTTCATGTGGGCATCCTTTCCGCCTTTAGCTCTTGCTAGTCGGGCAGCTGATTCTTCGAGCTGTGACTCTCGTAAGAGAGGGCTTGGGTGCCGGCACATTACTTGTCTGACTGCAGGTAGAACTTGGACATAACTCAAGGCGGCAAGTCCCCGGGCCGACTAGCCGAACCCGGTGCCGGACGGAGAAAATAAATGTTGTGGGACAACCATGGGTATGATACCCGGCATACATAGATAAAATAGGGTAGTCCCCGAGAACTCCTCGGGGAGCCCGTTGTCTCATACTTAATACAAAGGGTAGCATGATACATACTGCATTTCAACTGTAAAATTTGCGAAGAAGATTGGTGTTCCATGGGAGCTCCGACTCCTTGCCGGAGTCATCTCTCTTGCGTGCCTTCCGCTTCTGCGCGTCGATTAAGTAATAGGAGTCGTTTCCCAGAGCCCGGCTAGTGACAAAGGGGCCTTCCCAAGGGGCTGAGAGCTTGTGCTGGCCGGCTGTTCACTGTATCAGCCGGAGCACAAGGTCTCCCTCTTGGAAGGATCTTGGCTTCACCCTCCGACTGTGGTAACAGCGCAGACCTTGCTGGTAGATGGCAGACCGGCTGAGGGCTAACAGCCGGCTTTCTTCCAGCAAGTCGACGCCGTCTTCTCTTGCTTCTTTAGCGTCCGCCTCCGTGTACATGGTGACCCGAGGTGAGTCGAACTCGATGTCAGTTGGGATGATAGCCTCGGCACCATATACAAGGAAGAAGGGGGTGAAGCCGGTTGACTTGTTTGGGGTAGTGCGCAGACTCCAGAGGACGGCCGGCAGCTCGTCGAGCCAGCAGCCGGCCGAACGCTCCAGTGGCACGACCAGTCGGGGCTTGATGCCGGAGAGGATGAGGCCGTTTGCTCGCTCGACTTGGCTGTTTGACTGCGGGTGGGCAACGGACGCTAAGTCCAGTCAGATGCCCTGTGTCGCGCAGAAACGTGCCAGTGCTCCCTTGGCAAAATTTGTGTCGTTGTCGGTGATGATGCTGTGTGGCACGCCATACCGGGTTGTAATATCTACAATGAATGTCACGGCAGTCGGCCCATTCAGTTTCTTGATCGGCTTTGCTTCAATCCACTTGGTAAATTTATCCACGGCGACAAGCAGATGTGTCATGCCGCCGTGCGCCGTCTTGAATGGGCCGACCATGTCCAGCCCCCAGACGGCAAAGGGCCAAGTGATGGGGATGGTCTTGAGTGCAGAAGCCGGCAGGTGTTGCTTGGAGCTGAAGACTTGGCACCCTTTGCAGTGTTTGACTAGTTCCTTGGCATCCTCCAAAGCAGTCGTCCAGAAGAATCCATGGCGGAAGGCCTTGGCGACGAGCGCCCTGGAGGCGGCATGGTGGACGCATTCGCCTTGGTGGATGTCTTCGAGGATTGCTATGCCTTTCTCTGGCTCGACGCAGCGCTGGAAGACTCCGGTAGCACTGCGTCGGACTAGCTCTTGGTTCATTATTATGTAAGCTCCGGCCCGGCGTTGGACTTGTCTTGCCGAGATCTCGTCAGTCGGTAACTCTCCGTTTACCAGAAAACGGAGGATGGGTTGAGCCCAAGATGGGGTTGTGACTTCTTTGATTGCCAAAACGGCTACTGCAACCAAGGTGGGCGGGCTGGGTTGTGAAGAGTTGGAGTCGGCCTCCGCCTGCTGTGCTGCCGCAGTCCCCGGGCCGGGTTCCACTATGGCAGTCCCCGAGCCGGCTGCCGAAGTCCCCGGGCCGCCTGCCTGGTCCCCGAAGTCGGATCCGACTGCGTCGAGCTCAGGCGGCACGAAGACGGAACTGGATTCCGGAGACGGCTTGACAGATGGCTTGAGGAGGCGTTGGAGGGCGACGCCGGTTGGTATAGCTTGTCGGGTGGAGCCTATTCATGCCGGGGCATCTGCTTGCTCGTTGTCGGCCCGTGGCACGTGAAGGAACTCGCACCCCTCGAAATATCCGCTGAGCTGCTGCACGAGGAAACGGTAGCTTGCCATGTTTGCGTCCTTGGCATCCCAGTCGCCGGATGATTGCTGAACCACTAAGTCCGAGTCGCCATAACAGAGGATCCGGTGGATGCCGAGTTCCTTGGCTAGTCGAAGCCCGTGTATGAGCGCCTCGTACACGGCCACATTGTTGGAGGCGGCAAAGTGGATTTGCAATGTGTATATGAGTTTGTCGCCCTTGGGAGAGGTGAGGACAATGCCGGCTCCCAAGCCGGTGCGCATCTTGAATCCGTCAAAATGCATTCGCCAATGAGTGGAGTCGGGGGCCGGTGGCAGGTACTGGGTCTCGGCCCAGTCGACGAGGAAGTCGGCCAATGCTTGGGACTTGATGGTGGTGCGGGGCTGATAGTAGATCGTGTAAGGAGCCAGCGCAATGGCCCATTTCGCCACCCGGCCGGATGCGTCCCGGCTGCCTATGATCTCGGCAAGCGGGGCAGTACATACGACCGTGATGGGATGTTCTTGAAAGTAGGGCTTGAGTTTCTTGGAGGCGAAGTACACACCATAGCACAATTTCTGATAGTGCGGGTAGTTCTGTTTTGAGGCGGACAATACTTCGCTCAAATAATATACTGGCCTCTGGACTAGCTGAGCTCGGCCTTCTTCTGGACGCTAGACTACGATGACCGTGCTGACCACCCGACTGGTGGTGGCGATGTAGAGGAGCATGGGCTCCTTCTCTGTTGGGGCCGCCAAGACAGGTGGTGTGGACAACATCTTCTTCAACTCGTGGAAAGCTTGGTCCGCCTGGTCATTCCACTCAAAGTGAGTGGACTTCTTCATGAGTCGGTAGAGGGGGAGAGCCTTCTCTCCGAGCCGGCTCATGAAGCGGTTCAAAGACGCCAGGCATCCAGTGAATTTTTGGACGTCTCGCAGCTTGGTAGGGACCTTCATTCTCTCCATGGCCTTGATCTTCACTGGGTTGCACTCAATGCCGCGTTCGGAGACCAGGAAGCCTAGAAGCTGGCCGGCTGGTACCCCGAAAATGCACTTCTCCAGGTTGAGCTTGATCTGAAACCGGCGCAAATTCTCAAAGGTCTCCTTTAGTTCTTCCAACAGGGTGCCGCGCTTCTCCGTCTTCACCACGACATCGTCTACGTAGACGTGGGCATTTCTGCCAAGTTGCTTGAGGAGGCATTTCTGCATGCAACGCTGAAAGGTGGCACCGGCATTTCTCAAGCCGAATGTCATGGTCAGGTAACAGAAAGCTCCGAATGGGGTGATGAAGGCGGTCTTCAAGCGATCATCCGGGTTCAACTTTATCTGGTGGTAGCCTGAATAAGCATCCAAGAAACTCAACAGCTCGCATCCGGCTGTGGAGTCTATCACTTGGTCAATCCTTGGCAGGGCGAACGGATCTTTAGGGTAGGCTTTGTTGAGGCTGGTGTAGTCGATGCACATGCGCCACTGCTTGTTCTTCTTCAACACGAGGACCGGGTTGGCAAGCCATTCTGGAAAGAACACTTCCATAATGAAGCTGGCTGCCAGAAGCCGGGCTATTTCTTCTCCGACTACTCTTCTCTTCTCTTCTGACAGGCGGCGCAAGGGCTGCCTGACCGGCTTTGCATCAGATCGGACGTGTAGCTTGTGCTCGGCGAAATCCGTCGGGACACCCGGCATGTCTTTTGGAGACCATACAAAGACGTCCCGATTCTCACGGAGGAAATCAACGAGCTCGCCTTCCTATTTGCTGTCAAGGCATGTGCCTATGACGGCGTGCCTCTCCGGGTGCTCCGGGTCCAGAGGTATCTTCTTTGTCTCCTTGGCCGGCTGGAAAGAACCTTGAGCTTCACATTCTTTGGGGTCAGTAGACAGAGCCGGCTGCTTGCCAGCCAAGGCCACAACTCGATTCAGCATCTTCTTCTCTTCGGCGATTACGAGGGACTCGGCCAGCCGACTGCTGGCTGCTGCACACTCAGAAGACTTCTTATAGTCTCCGGCTATGGTGATAATGCCCTTGGAACTCGGCATCTTCATCTTGAGGTAGGCGTAGTGGGGCACAGCCATGAACTTGGCCAACGCTGGTCGGCCAAGCAACGCGTGGTACGGGCTCTCCAAATCCACTACCTCAAACCATATTGCCTCTCGGCGGAAATGATCCTTGTCCCCAAAGAGGACATCCATCTTGATCTTGCCGATTGGTGAGCAGGACAGGTCGGGTACGATGCCGTGGAACACAGTCCGGCTTGGCATGAGTTGCTTCGGCTTGATGTTGAGCTTCTCCATTGTATCTCGGTACAGTATGTTGATACTGCTCCCGCCGTCTATCAGCACACGGGAGAATCGGGCGGCACGCCTCTCCGCCGCCAGGGTAGCATCCAAAACTAGGGCATAGGAGCCAGGAGACGGCATCACCTCTGGGTGGTCGTCCTGGCTCCAGCTGATGGGCTTCTCTGACCAGTGCATGAACTCAGGGTTACTGGAGGCGACCACGTTGACTTCTTGCTGCTATTGGAGCCGGTTGCGCCGATCTTCTGTCTGGCTGGTGAACATGACGTAGGCAGCTTGCTCGTCGGGGAACTCGTCTTGGACAGCTCTGACTACAGGCCAAGCGGCCGGCTGCTGCGTGGCAGGAGGCGGCTGGACCGCAGGAGGAGGCGGTAGCAGCCCCTCGCCCTTGATTCGGGTGAGCAAGTGGCACTTCCGAGTTGTATGGTTGGACGACTTCACGCCGCTGTGGAACTTGCAGGACTTGCGGAGCTCGGCCCAACATGTGAGGTAGTCGCGGGTTGATTCGTTGGGCCCTTGTACGCACAAGGAGAGCTGTCGGGGCTTGGGAGCCCGTTTGTAGGTGCTGGTGAAGTTGCGTATGAAGGCTTCGGTGAAGTCCAGCCAGCTGTTGATGCTGTAAGGCTTGACGCTGTTGAGCCAGGTGCGCGCCGTGCCTTGGAGCATCAGGGGGACATATTTCACGGCAACGCGTCGGTTGTCATTCGCTATGCGAACTGCGGTGGAGTAGTCGATCAACCAGTCTTCTGGCTTCACGGAGCCGTTGTACTTGGGCGTGTCTCTTGGGAGGGAGAACCCTTTGGGAAAGGGCTCGTCGCGGATGCGGGGTCCGAAACAAGGCGGGCCGACATCATCTTCTTCTTCCAGGGCCAGGGATCGCGCGAGGCGGTCGATCCGATGGCGGGCATCATTCTCGCCGACTCCTTCTCGGCGACCAAGTCGGCCGCTGAGAGTCGGATACTCGACAGGCGGCGGGGTGGGATATCTTTCCCCGCGAGGCGGAGGAGGAGGCGGGTCGCCTTGTCGTTCCACTCCTCAGGGACGGCCTTCTGCATCGCGCTCGATGGTAATGCGAGTCCGGCTGCGGCTAGCAGCCGGCTCCTTCTCTTGTCTTGTACGGGCACCGCCCACAGTCGGCGTACGAGACGTCGCTGTTGGGTAACGTAGTAATTTCAAAAATTTCCCTACGTACACGCAAGATCATGGTGATGGCATAGCAACGAGAGGGGAGAGTGTTGTCCACGTACCCTCGTAGACCGTAAGCGGAAGCGTTATGACAACGTGGTTGATGTAGTCGTACATCTTCACGATCCGACCGATCCAAGTACCGAACGTACGGCATCTCCGAGTTCAGCACACGTTCAACTCGATGACGATCCCCGGGCTCTGATCCAGCAAAGCTTCGGGGATGAGTTCCGTCAGCACGACGGCGTGGTGACGATGATGATGCTCTACCGGCGCAGGGCTTCGCCTAAACTCCGCGACGATATGACCGAGGTGGAATATGGTGGAGGGGGGCACCGCACACGGCTAAGGAACGATCCGTAGATCAACTTGTGTGTCATGAGGTGCCCCCCTGCCCCCGTATATAAAGGAGCAAGGGGGGAGGCCGGCCGGCCCTTTGGGTGCGCCAAGGGAGGAGGAATCCTCCTCCTAGTAGGAGTAGGACTCCTCCTTTCCTACTCCTACTAGGAGGGGGAAGGAAGGGGGAGAGGGGGAAGGAAAGGGGGGGGCGCCGCCCCCCCCCTCCTAGTCCAATTCGGACCAGAGGGGGGAGGGGGCATGCGGCCCATGCTGGCCGCCCCTCTCTCCTTTCCCCTAAGGCCCACAAGGCCCAATACTCTCCCGGGGGGTTCCGGTAACCCCCCCGGCACTCCGGTTTTCTCCGAAATCACCCAGAACACTGCCGGTGTCCGAATATAGTCGTCCAATATATCAATCTTTATGTCTCGACCATTTCGAGACTCCTCGTCATGTCCGTGATCACATCCCGGACTCTGACCAAACTTCGGTACATCAAAACTTATAAACTCATAATAAAACTGTCATCGTAACGTTAAGCGTGCGGACCCTACGGGTTCGAGAACTATGTAGACATGACCTAGAACCATTCTCGGTCAATAACCAATAGCGGGACCTGGATGCCCATATTGGTTCCTACATATTCTACGAAGATCTTTATCGGTCAAACCGCATAACAACATACGTTGTTCCCTTTGTCATCGGTATGTTACTTGCCCGAGATTTGATCGTCGGTATCCAATACCTAGTTCAATCTCGTTACCGGCAAGTCTCTTTACTCGTTCTGTAACACATCATCTTATAACTAACTCATTAGTTACAATGCTTGCAAGGCTTAGGTGATGAGTATTACCGAGAGGGCCCAGAGATACCTCTCCGACAATCGGAGTGACAAAACCTAATCTCGAATTATGCCAACCCAACATGTACCTGCGGAAACACCTGTAGAGCACCTTTATAATCACCCAGTTACGTTGTGACGTTTGGTAGCACACAAAGTGTTCTTCCGGTAAACGGGAGTTGCACAATCTCATAGTTGCAGGAACATGTATAAGTCATGAAGAAAGCAATAGCAACATACTAAACGATCAAGTGCTAGGCTAACGGAATGGGTCATGTCAATCACATCATTCTCCTAATGATGTGATCCCGTTAATCAAATGACAACTCATGTCTATGGCTAGGAAACTTAACCATCTTTAATTAACGAGCTAGTCAAGTAGAGGCATACTAGTGACACTATGTTTGTCTATGTATTCACACATGTATTATGTTTCCGGTTAATACAATTCTAGAATGAATAATAAACATTTATCATGATATAAGGAAATAAATAATAACTTTATTATTGCCTCTGGGGCATATTTCCTTCAGTCTCCCACTTGCACTAGAGTCAATAATCTAGTTAACATCGCCATGTGATTTAATACCAATATTCATATCTGTATATGATTAACACCCATAGTTCACATCTTTATGTGACCAACACCCAAAGGGTTTACTAGAGTCAATAATCTAGTTCACATTGCTATGTGATTAACACCCAAAAGAGTACTAAGGTATGATCAAGTTTTGCTCGTGAGAGAAGCTTAGTCAATGGGTGTGTCACATTCAGAGCCGTATGTATTTGGCAAACATTCTATGTCTTCAATTCTCTACATGGAGCTACTCTAGCTTAATTGCTCCCACTTTCAGTATGTATCCAGTTTGAGACTTAGAGTCATCTGGATTAGTGTAAAAGTTTGCACCGATGTAACTTTTACAACGAACTCTTTTATCACCTCCATAATCGAGAAACATCTCCTTAGTCCTTACTAAGGATATTCTTGACCGCTGTCCAGTGATCTACTATTAGATCAAAATTGTATTCCTTTGCCAAACTCAAAGCAAGGTATACAATATGTCTGGTTCACAGCATAGCATACTTTATAGAACCTATGACTGAGGCATAGGGAATGACTTTGCATTCTCTTTCTATTTTCTGCCATGGTCGGGTCTTGAGTCTTACTCAACTTCACACCTTGCAACACAGGCAAGAACTCCTTCTTTGACTGTTCCATTTTGAACTATTTCAAAAATTTATCAAGGTATGTATTCATTGAAAAATCTTATCAAGCATCTTGATCTATCTATATAGATCTTGATGCTCAATGTGTAAGCAGCTTTACCGAGGTATTTCTTTTAAAGAACTCCTTTCAAACACTCCTTTATGCTTTGCAGAATAATTCTACATTATTTCTGATCAACAATATGTCATTCACATATACTTATCAGAAATGTTGTAGTGCTCCCACTCACTTTCTTGTAAATACAGGCTTCACCGTAAGTCTGTACAAAACAATATGCTTTGATCAACTTATCAAAGCGTATATTCCAAGTCTGAGATGCTTGCACCAGTCCATAGATGGATTGTTGGAGCTTGCATATTTTGTTAGCACCTTTAGGATTGACAAAACCTTCTGGTTGCATCATATACAACTCCTCTTTAATAAATCCATTAAGGAATGCAGTTTTGACATCTATTTGCCAAATTTCATAAAATGTGGCAATTGCTAACATAATTCGGACAGACTAAAGCATCGATACAAGTGAGAAAATCTCATTGTATTCAACACCTTGAACTTGTCGAAAAACCTTTTTGCGACAAGTCGAGCTTTGTAGATGGTAACACTACTATCAACGTCCGTCTTCCTCTTGAAGATCCATTTATTTTCTATGGCTTGCCGATCATCGGGCAAGTCCACCAAAGTCCACACTTTGTTCTCATACGTGGATCCTATCTCAGATTTTATGGCCTCCAACCATTTTGCGGAATCTGGGCTCATCATCGCTTCCTCCTAGTTCGTAGGTTTATCATGGTCTAGTAACATGACTTTCAGAACAGGATTACCGTACCACTTTGGTGTGGACCGTACTCTGGAAGACCTACGAGGTTCTGTAGTAACTTGATCTGAAGTTTCATGATCATCATCATTAGCTTCCTCACTAATTGGTGTAGGAATCACTGGAACTGATTTCAGTGATGAACTACTTTCCAATAAGGGAGAAGGTACAATTACCTCATCAAGTTCTACTTTCCTCCCACTCACTTCTTTCGAGAGAAACTTCTTCCCTAGAAAGGATCCATATTAGCAACGAATAACTTGCCTTCGGATCTGTGATAGAAGGTGTATTATATGAAGACGCACTTCTCCGATTTGGGTTCGAGCTTATCAAGTTGAAAACCTTTTTTCATATAAGCATCGCAACTCCAAACTTTAAGAAACGACAGCTTAGGTTTACTGCTAAACCATAGTTCATATGGTGTCATCTCAACGGATTTAGATGGTGCCCTATTAAACGTGAATGCAGCTGTCTCTAATGCATAACCACAAAACAATAGTGGTAAATCAGTAAGAGACATCATAGATCGCACCATATCCAATAAAGTGCGGTTACGACGTTCGGACACACCATAACGTTGTGGTGTTCCAGGTGGCGTGAGCTGTGAAACTATTCCACATTGTTTTAATTGAAGACCAAACTCGTAACTCAAATATTCGTCTCCGCGATCAGACTGCAGAAATTTTATTTTCTTGTTACGATGATTTTCCCACTTCACTCTGAAATTCTTTGAACCTTTCAACTATTTTAGACTTATGTTTCATCAAGTAGATATTCCCATATCTACTCAAATCATCTTGTGAAGGTCAGAAAATAATGATACTTGCCACGAGCATCAACACTCATTGGATCGCATACATCGGTATGTATTATTTCCAATAAGTCATTAGCTCGTTCCATTGTTCTGGAGAACAAAGTTTTAGTCATCTTGCCCAAAAGGCACGATTCGCAAGCATCAAATGATTTGTAACCAATTGACTCCGAAAATCCATCTTTATGGAGTTTCTTCATGCGCTTTACACCGATATGACCCAAACGGCAGTGCCACAAATAAGTTGCACTATCATTATTAACTTTGCATCTTTTGGCATCAATATTATGAATATGTGTATCACTACGATCGAGATCCAACAAACTATTTTCATTGGGTGTATGACCAATTGAAGGTCTTACTCATGTAAACAGAATAACAATTATTCTCTAACTTTAAATGAATAACTGTATCGCAACAAACATGATCAAATCATGTTCATGCTCAACGCAAACACCAAATAACATTTATTTAGGTTTAACACTAATCCCGAAAGTATAGGGAGTGTGCGATGATGATCATATCAATCTTGGAACCACTTCCAACACACATTGTCACTTCACCCTCAACTAGTTTCTGTTTATTCTGTAACTCATGTTTCGAGTTACTAATCTTAGCAACCGAACAAGTATCAAATACTCAGGGGTTACTATAAACACTAGTAAGGTACACATCAATAACATGTATAGCAAATATACCCTTGTTTACTTTTCCATCCTTTTTATCCACCAAATATTCAAGGCATTTCCGCTTCTAGTGACCATTTCCTTTGCAGTATAATCACTCAGTTTCAGGCTTTGGTCCAGCTTTGGGCTTCTTCGTGGGAGTGACAACTTGTTTGCCATTCTGCTTGAAGTTCCCTTTCTTTCCCTTTGCCCTTTTCTTGAAACTAGTGGTCTTGTCAATCATCAACACTTGATGCTCTTTCTTGATTTCTACCTTCGTCGATTTCAGCATCACGAAGAGCTCGGGAATCATTTTCATCATCCCTTGCATTATAGTTCATCACGAAGTTCTACTAACTTGGTGGTGGTGACTAGAGAATTCTGTCAATCACTATCTTATCTGGAAGATTAACTCCCACTTGATTCAAGCGATTGTAGTACCCAGACAATCTGAGCACATGCTCACTAGTTGAGCGATTCTCCTCCATCTTTTAGCTTAGAACTTGTTGGAGACTTCATATCTCTCAACTCGGGTATTTCCTTGAAATATTAACTTCAACTCCTGGAACATCTCATATGGTCCATGACGTTCAAAACGTTTTTGAAGTCCCGATTCTAAGCCATAAAGCATGGTGCACAAAACTATCAAGTAGTCATTATATTGAGCTAGCCAAACGTTCATAACGTCTGCATCTGCTCCTGCAATAGGTCTGTCACCTAGCGGTGCATTAAGGACATAATTCTTTTGTGCAGCAATGAGGATAAACCTCAGATCATGGATCCAATCCGCATCATTGCTACTAACATCTTTCAACACAATTTTCTCTAGGAACATATAAAAATAGACATATGAAAGCAACAACGCAAGCTATTGATCTACAACGTAATTTGCAAAATACTACCAGGACTAAGTTCATGATAAATTTAAGTTCAATTAATCATATTACTTAAGAACTCCCACTTAGACAGACATCTCTCTAGTCATCTAAGTGATCACGTGATCCAAATCAACTAAACCATAACCGATCATCACGTGAGATGGAGTAGTTTTCAATGGTGAACATCACTATGTTGATCATATCTACTATATGATTCACGCTCGACCTTTCGGTCTCTGTGTTCTGAGGCCATATCTGCATATGCTAGGCTCGTCAAGTTTAACCTGAGTATTCCGCGTGTGCAAAACTGTCTTGCACCCGTTGTAGATGGACGTAGAGCTTATCACACCCGATCATCACGTGGTGTCTGGGCACGACGAACTTTGGCAACGGTGCATACTCAGGGAGAACACTTCTTGATAATTTTAGTGAGAGATCATCTTAAAATGCTACCGTCAATCAAAGCAAGATAAGATGCATAAAGGATAAACATCACATGCAATCAATATAAGTGATATGATATGGCCATCATCATCTTGTGCTTGTGATCTCCATCTTCGAAGCACTGGCGTGATCACCATCGTCACCGGCGCGACACCTTGATCTCCATCGTAGCATCATTGTCGTTACGCCATCTATTGCTTCTACGACTATTGCTACCGCTTAGTGATAAAGTAAAGCAATTACAGGGCGTTTGCATTTCATACAATAAAGCGACAACCATATGGCTCCTGCCAGTTGCCGATAACTTCGGTTACAAAACATGATCATCTCATACAATAAAATATAGCATCACGTCTTGACCATATCACATCACAACATGCCCTGCAAAAACAAGTTAGACGTCCTCTACTTTGTTGTTGCAAATTTTACGTGGCTGCTACGGGCTTAGCAAGAACCGTTCTTACCTACGCATCAAAAACCACAACGATAGTTTGTCAAGTTGGTGTTGTTTTAACCTTCGCAAGGACCGAGCGTAGCCACACTTGATTCAGCTAAAGTGAGAGAGACAGACACCCGCCAGCCACCTTTAAGCACGAGTGCTCGTAATGGTGAAACCAGTCTCGCGTAAGCGTACATGTAATGTCGGTCCGGGCTGCTTCATCTCACAATACTGCCGAACCAAAGTATGACATGCTGGTAAGCAGTATGACTTGTATCGCCCACAACTCACTTGTGTTCTACTCGTGCATATGACATCTACGCATAAAACCAGGCTCGGATGCCACTGTTGGGTAACGTAGTAATTTCAAAAATTTCCCTACGTACACGCAAGATCATGGTGATGGCATAGCAACGAGAGGGGAGAGTGTTGTCCATGTACCCTCGTAGACCGTAAGCGGAAGCGTTATGACAACACGGTTGATGTAGTCGTATGTCTTCACGATCCGACCGATCCAAGTACCGAACGTACGGCACCTCCGAGTTCAGCACACGTTCAGCTCGATGATGATCTCCGGGCTCCGATCCAGCAAAGCTTCGGGGATGAGTTCCGTCAGCACGACGGCGTGGTGGTGATGATGATGCTCTACCGGCACAGGGCTTCGCCTAAACTCCGCGACGATATGACCGAGGTGGAATATGGTGGAGGGGGGCACCGCACACGGCTAAGGAATGATCCGTAGATCTACTTGTGTGTCATGGGGTGCCCCCCTGCCCTCGTATATAAAGGAGCAAGGGGGGAGGCTGGCCGGCCCCTTGGGTGCGCCAAGGGAGGAGGAATCCTCCTCCTAGTAGGAGTAGGACTCCTCCTTTCCTACTCCTACTAGGAGGGGGAAGGAAGGGGGAGAGGGGGAAGGAAAGGGGGGCGCCGCCCCCCTCCTAGTCCAATTCGGACCAGAGGGAGGAGGGGGCGCGCAGCCCATGCTGGCTGCCCCTCTCTCCTTTCCCCTAAGGCCCATAAGGCCCAATACTCTCCCGGGGGGTTCCGGTAACCCCCCGGCACTCCGGTTTTCTCCGAAATCACCCAGAACACTTCCGGTGTCCGAATATAGTCGTCCAATATATCAATCTTTATGTCTCGGCCATTTCGAGACTCCTCGTCATGTCCGTGATCACATCCGGGACTCCGAACAAACTTCGGTACATCAAAACTTATAAACTCGTAATAAAACTGTCATCGTAACGTTAAGCGTGCGGACCCTACGGGTTCGAGAACTATGTAGACATGACCTAGAACCATTCTCGATCAATAACCAATAGCGGGACCTGGATGCCCATATTGGTTCCTACATATTCTACGAAGATCTTTATCGGTCAAACCGCATAACAACATACGTTGTTCCCTTTGTCATCGGTATGTTACTTGCCCGAGATTTGATCGTCGGTATCCAATACCTAGTTCAATCTCGTTACCGGCAAGTCTCTTTACTCGTTCTGTAACACATCATCTTATAACTAACTCATTAGTTACAATGCTTGCAAGGCTTAGGTGATGAGTATTACTGAGAGGGCCCAGAGATACCTCTCCGACAATCGGAGTGACAAAACCTAATCTCGAATTATGCCAACCCAACATGTACCTTCGGAAACACCTGTAGAGCACCTTTATAATCACCCAGTTACGGTGTGACGTTTGGTAGCACACAAAGTGTTCTTCCGGTAAACGGGAGTTGCACAATCTCATAGTTGCAGGAACATGTATAAGTCATGAAGAAAGCAATAGCAACATACTAAACGATCAAGTGCTAGGCTAACAGAATGGGTCATGTCAATCAGATCATTCTCCTAATGAGGTGATCCTGTTAATCAAATGACAACTCATGTCTATGGCTAGGAAACTTAACCATCTTTGATTAACGAGCTAGTCAAGTAGAGGCATACTAGTGACACTATGTTTGTCTATGTATTCACACATGTATTATGTTTCCGGTTAATACAATTCTAGCATGAATAATAAACATTTATCATGATATAAGGAAATAAATAATAACTTTATTATTGCCTCTAGGGCATATTTCCTTCAGTCGCGCCGTGTTCTCGGCGAGGAGGGCTTCCAGCTCGGACGCCGGCTTCGTGCCGCTCTGCGGCCGCGTCAATCAGCTATTGGATGCGTCTGATCATGTAGGGGAGCTCGTCGGCCCCCAGTCCGTTTAGCTCATCAACGATCGACTGGGCAGCGTGTAGATTCTCGTGGGGCGTGGCGTAGACTGGGCGGTCCGCTGCCAGCATGCTGGCAATGGCCGCGCTGTGTTTCTTGACGACGCCGACTCGGCTTGGCCCTTCTGGAGGCAGCGTGCCGAAGGCGGCGGGTCGACTTCGCGCTGGTGGGCCTCCATGAGGCGTCTCATGGTGGCTATCTTCTGGCCCTCCGCAAGGAGGGCAAGGCGGTGTGCCTCCAGCGTCTCAGCGTCAGCATCCGCCAGGATGGGGGCGGACAGATCGTGCAATGCAGCCTGCAAGGCATCGCGGGCGTTCTCGTCGGAGGCGACACCGTGGCTGATGACTAGCACTTCGGTGACGGTGCTTCCGCCACTGTCAGCTCGAGGCAGAGGGTCGTCGAAGATGATCACGTCGGTGGGGAAGGCGTCGAGCGACGCCATGTCGGAGTCGACAAGCATCGGGTCGGTGGAGTCGACCGACTCCAAGTCCGCGGTAGGCTCGCCGGAGACGTGGAGTTGGTCGAGGAGGCTGACGAGGCGGCTCTCGGGGCAGCCTGTTCCCGCGTCGAATGCGGGCTCGTCGGAGATGCGAGTCTCGCCTAGAAGATCGGCGAGGTAGCTCGCTGCACAGGCGTCATCGATGCTTTGCAGCGCGTCAGGGCAAGCGCCATCGGGCGTGTCGGGCTGGCTATGCTCGCTGGGGAGGAAGAGGGTTCCCGTCCAGAGCAGGTCTCCGGATGACGGTGCACCTGGCCTCACAGTGGGTGCCAAATGTCGGGTGGTAGGTGCGACATATGCCAACGGATGGCTTATCATTGTGGGAGCCAGTAAGACATCGTCGGTGCCTGGAAACGGAATAAGGGGAAGACATGCACGCCGGCGTATCTTACGCAGGTTGGGGGCTCTCCGTGGAGATAATACCCCTACTCCTGCTTTGCAGGGTCTCCGCATGATCACTAGATCCAAAAGAAGCTATAAGAGGCTCCTTGAGCTGTTCGGTGGGAGGAGGAAGAAGGGCAAGGCTAGCTCTCTTCTCTCCCTATGGTAGTGTCTAAAACTCTCTGAGATCAACCCTTTGCATGGGTGTCCCGGGGGGCTTATATAGGCCTACCCCCGGGGGTACAATGGTAATCCGGCTGGGCGTGGGTCCTAGCCTTCAGTGTCTACGACCGCTGGCTTCTTCGCCGGCTCTTGGGGCCCGCCAACTGGTGGGTACCGCCGGCTACTGGCCCATTGGTCGATAGGCCGGCCCCACCGCTTGGGGGGTCTTGTCGGGGGCTGGTTACTGTTGCCTCGCCTCTGATGACGAGGGCTTTGTCGAGGTAAGCATGGCTACAGTACCGCCGCCTTGCGGGCTCTCACTGTAGCCTTACCTCGTCTTGTCTGCTTAATGGTGCACCCCGAGGAGGGGAGCAAGCCGGCTATAGGAAGCCGGCCTGGCCTTAGGCCGGCTGGGGGAGGTCGGGCCGCCGTCAGACGTCTCTCTGACCGAAGGGTCCCGCCACCTTCGGGCCATACTGGCGCCCCGTCGTGGATGGCGTCACGATTCGCATGGCAATAGTACCTCGCCGAACAGGGGATGGCCGCCCTATACGGCATACTGTAGCCATGCGTGTCCCGGGATTCGGGGGTGGTAGGGTCCACTATAGCCACACCCCGTCTCGTCACCGTTATGGAGGGATGACTCTAGGGTGCGACCCATGGCCGCTTGCCATGGGCCGGCTTTCTTGGAGTCGGTCCTTCATGGGCCGGTTTCCTTGGAGTTGGTCCTTCATGGGCCGGCTTTCTTGGAGTAGGTCCTTCGTGGGCCGGCTTTCTTGGAGTCGGTCCTTCATGGGCCGGCTTTCTTGGAGTCAGCCTTGTTGTGGCGTCCCTTAAAGATTTCTTGGAGTCGGTCCTTCATGGGCCGGCTTTCTTGGAGTCGGTCCTTCATGGGCCGGCTTTCTTGGAGTCGGTCTTGTTGTGGCGTCCCCTAAAGATTGCTTATGGCCGGGCCGCCTTCCTCTTGTCAGCCTATGTGATAGCCGGCCGGAAGAAGGCGGCCCCGTGTCTTGGGCACTTCAAGGCTCGGTCGGCCCATTGTTTTTTCTGAGGGCCAAAGGGAGCCGGTTAGGCTACCCGTGGTCATTTACTCCGACAGTACCATATCATTGGTCACTCGGGGATTAGGTGGAAGGCGCCGCGAATTGGAATGTCCAATAACATGATGGGGGTTGAGGGTCTATGGTGCCTCTCTAGCTGCGGTGGTACATGTGCTCATGGCGGTGGCAGGTGTCTCGCGCTTCTCCGGCAATGGCGGGCGCGACAGGGTGCCAGCAGGAGCAGCAGGGGCAGGCCGCTACGGGCTTAGGAATAGCGTTGCACCGTGGGAGCAGCAGAGGTGCGGCAGCGACGGGGCGGGCTCACAGTCGTCGGCGGACTTGCCGCCCTTCTTGACCGAGTGTTGTCCTGTGGCAGGAAGTACTGGTCGTCGTCAACGGACTCCTCACTACAACAATAAAACTCATTTTTCAGCAATTTCTACAAATGAAGTTCAGAAGAAAAAATACAAAAAAGCCATCACCTATGTTTTGAATTGCTACGAACAAGTGCAGAGCACCCTCAACCAACAAAAAACATGTGCTTTTTCTTCACTGGTCGACCACATGAACCAGCGCAATTTATTTCAGTCATTCCCCACCGGCTGCAGGCCCCATGGATGAGAACGCCTGCATGCCACACACAACCACAGTGTTGGTCTCCACCGAGCAACAAATCATGTTGTCACTGAAGCAGGCAAACAAGCCAAAGTAGATAAATCAACTCTTCAAGGATACAACATCGGTTTATGTGTTATTTATAGTGTGTATTCTAAACTAAATCTTTTTCCAATAGACAAGGACTTATCAACAACTACTATAGTTTCTTCACCTATTCACCTCCTTATCGGTTGGGAATCAACACTAATAATATTAACTAAGCCTTTTGTTAGTAGCAGAAATTCATTCTAATCAATATATTCGCCCATTGCAAGGGGTACATGGGTTAGAATATCGAGTTGTGAAGATAATGGCATTGTGTGTTGGGCGATTCAACCTCTTATATTTACTTAGATCACTCAACTTTGTCAGAAAAATCCTCAATAAAACCTGAAACAAAAGGAAAAATAATGAATCTTCTGGGACTGAAGCAACAAACAAATTGAGGTCAGGTCTATGCCTTCTGACATAGCAGGTAAGTAGCATTGTAGTATGCAGTACATATTTAGAACCATGTCTTATCAATGGAGAAAGAGAGAGGCGACACCTGAATTCCTTGCTATCACCACGGAACAAACCGTGATAAGGATGATGGGTGGTGCAAAATAAGAAGAGAATAATAGGAGAAAACTAATATTGTATCATATTGAACAAAATCAACACCCATAGATGCATCACGAACCTGAGCCTCTGAATCTTTTGTTTGTGTTGTACGGACAAATAGCATAATGCCAATGAGGTTAGCATTTGAGCCACCTCTTACCAAAGAAGGAGGCGGAGATAAGAGAAGTTGCAGATTCTTTTTCCTAATAGTGCCAAACCAAAAGTTGCAGAGGAGGCGGGGCCGTCCGGCGCGGTGGGAGATCAGGCGGGTGAGGGGTGGCGAGAGATGAGGCGTTCCACCCGGTCGGCGAGGCGGCGGCAAATCAGGGCCGAAAGGGCGACTACTCCTCGTGCATCCATGACGGCGGCTCACCTGCATGGCAGCGGTGGGAGCCTCGCGTGTCCCAGCCATGGCTTGTGTCTGGCTACTCTTCGCGTGTCTGGCATCAGGCGTTGGGGGCAGAGGCGATGTAGTGGAGGGGGAGGCCGTGTCGTGGAATTAACACGTCAGATGTCCTTAGTGTGAGGACTTAGTCGCGAGGCGAACGCATCTATGTGGTAGCTTGAGAGGGGTTGAGCGGAATCAAGAGACGCAACACAAGACAAGGGTTTAGACAGCTTTGGGCCCCGGGAAACATCATCCGGTAACAACCCTACATGTTGTTTAAGGCTAGATCTCATTATCATCACGAGGGAGTCGCCGTAAACCGGCTCTCCTCTAGTTGTGTCTAGCCCTAGAGATTGTTTCTTGCTTGTCCCTCCTTTGGGGAGCCCTGCCCCTCCTTATATAAGTTAAAGGGTCGGGTTACATGTAGAATCCATCTCGGACTAAGACTTCAACTATTTTGACTTCCTTTCCTGGGCTTCTTAACGTCTGTCGGTTTAACATTGTCTGCCGGTTTAACATTGTCTGCCGGTTTAACATTGTCTGCCAGGTTATGATTCTCTTAACACCTGCCGGTGCTACCATTTGTCTTAACTCTGCCGGTTTAACACTCGCCGGTTTACCGTCTGTCTTAGCCATCTGTCTAAACTGTCTGCCGGTTTAACCTTCACCGGTTTACCGTCTCCCGGCCGGGTTACGACTCCGGTTGGGTCATACCGCGGGGTATATCCCCGACAGGCCGCCTGCGACCCATGTGAGGTGTGCGTGGCGGGTAAGATGTGGGACGCGGTGGGCGGTGGCGGCTCTCTATGGGAGAGAGGAACCGAGTGGAACGGGAGGTGGGGATTGACCCGATCGAGCGTGATGTACAGGGGTTATGGGTGGGCGAAGGGCCCGAGCGTGGGGCCGACGCGGATGGCAGAGTTTTCGTCCGCTCCCATATGTGTTTTCTTGTTTAATAGTAGTAGAGAAAATACATACTCCTAAATGACGATCTAAACACCACCGGTCATTGTAAGCGTGTTTGCCTTTTCGCTAAAATGCAGCTGGTCACTATTCTTGATCAAACAATTTTCTTAGGATGCGTTTGGTAGGCTGCATTAGGTCCAGCCAGGCTTGGACGGGTAGTTTTCTGCCCATTTTGGTTGCATGAGCTGCATCTAAAATCTGGCCCGCACGAACCTTAAAGCAGGTCTGGGCCTAGCTCTAGAGGAACAGCTGAATCGACCGTTTTTTCGAGCTAGGCTCGCTCGAGTAGCGCGTGGCGAGCGCCTGCACGCGTGGGGAAGCGCGGGTGACGAAGAGTCGCCTCACCGTCCGTTCGGTTTCTTCGATGGCAGAGCCACCGTCTCGCCGCACCTCACCCACTCCGATCACCGCCGGCAATAATCGCATCCAGGAAAGGTGGATTGCTGGCCTCTCTGCCTCCGAACGGGATCTCGCGGTGGCAATCCATGCGCCCGGTCCGTTCTGCACCATGCCGCCACAACGGGCCATGCAGCGCAGCCGCCGGTCGCTCCGGCTCCGCCACCGGAGCCGGAGCTCCTCTTCTTGGGCTCAACGACGACGAGTATCCAATACCCACAGGCTCAGTCATTTGCCGACCCCTTTTAGGGCTAGTTTGGTTACCAGCGATCCCGGGGGGATTCCGTCGAAATCCAGGGCTCATGGCCCACTAGGCAAACCAGCCCGTGGAAAATCAGCGCGTCATTTGGTCGCTCATAGCTGGGGGACTTTCTGGCCCCATCCCCCGCGTTTCCCGGGGAGAACGATCCACGACCCGGGAGGTTGGGTAGAAAATCCATGCTTCTTCTTCTCTCATGCGATCGACTTGGAGCCTAGTGACCTGGAGCGTTTCCCCCATCCTCCAGCCACCAAATGATATACTACAGACTAGGGAAATATCCACTATGGTGGAAGGGGATCTCATCAGCCCCATAAAATCCCCCGACTGGGGTTTGCTACCCTGGTTTTTGTTACCTTGCTACCAAACTAGTTTTTATGGAGGTATTTTTACCCCTATTTGAGGTTTTTCTCCCCTGCATTTGGTGCAAGGGGAGGGGAGCTCGAGGATGTCGAGCTCCTCGTCCAGCCGGCGCGCGACGAGGTCGACGGCAGCGACCATCAGAACGGCTTAACCTTCACCGCCGGGGTTTTCTCCACGGCCATCGTACGCTCTTCCCGCCGGGGTTTTCTCCATGGCCATCGTACGCTCCACCAGCTCAAGGGCTTGTGTTCTTATATCTATATTGAACTACATCTATAGCTAATACTCCACCCTGAGGCCGCTATCCAACATGCATCTCAAAGTATTAAGTCAAACCTAACATTGCAATAAGCAAGGTGACATAATGTTGATGGTATATTGTCTTTACCGATTTTACTGTACCTTGCGGCTAGACCTGGGAGCGGTTTGTTACTGGGCACGAACCTAGTTGTCGGTGCTCCCACGCGTATTGGGGCGTCATTTTCCTGGATCCACTGTTGACACCCATGACATATTGGGGTAACAAAATGGGGGAGGTCGGGGTCGCGTTGACACTCGCCAAGGCGATCTATATGGTGCCGATCCACAAATGGTCGGATGAACATGTGGCTAGGTGAGCTAGGGGTCGCTGGTGGATCTCAACGGGGCCATGATGCGGTTTTGGGTGGTATATAGGGCTAGGAATTTGGGGGTACCGGTGATAGCTACCGTGGCCAGATCCACCACAACGAGGGCAATTGACTAAATCACGGGAATCCTTAACAAGGTGGACACTACCGAGGCGGTGAAAGCAGAGCAGCTTGGTTACGAAGGAGAAGGTAGGGGATTGAGGCTAACCTATAGAGCCATAGCCTTAGCAACAAAGTCAGCTGGAGTGAGAGGCCGCACTCTTGTGTGTTGAGAGAGGGAAACATCCCCATAACCGACAAGGCATTTTAGAGGTTGTGATCGAAGTGATTCGATGTCGATCGGGTGTCAGCAATTGCATGAAGCGTGATGCTGGCAGGGGGTTATGAGTGTGTCTACTACGGTATGTCCGCCACATTGGAGGCGTGGATTTGGTCTACATGCACAGAAGAGAGGGGGGTACGAGGCGTGCACCTATGGTGTATGGGAAAAACCTAGGGGGCATGCACGGAGTGAGCCATAGAGGAGAGAGGCGGAGGAGGCGTTGTGACAATCGTGAATGCTTCGTGCCCTTCTTCCTACCATCCGCTATAGAAAAAAATGCACACGAAATGGGTGCTAGATGTGGTACACAAATGCAACTTTGATTGCAGACAACAATTGATGGGGAGTGTGACATGTTTGCTCCTGGCCTCCCGCCCATATAAATGGGTTTGTCCGGACACATAACATTTTTTTTACCAAGAGAAAGATATACAAATGTTCAATTACAAGTTGCGCCACAAAAAGTACGGCTGGAAAGAAGAAAGAACTTGCCCGTATTCGAAACATCTCCTCACAAATCGTAAACAAAGAGGTCATCTCGGTCTGATCCATCGATGCCCAAATCGAGCTGCCGAACCAATCATGTATTCTCGCGGACGCTAGTTCAAGCAAATCGCCGCTCGAGTACATGTTGAACAGCTTAGAAAGTTGTCAAGATTTACAACGTTCATCAATGGCCACACTTGTGATTTTTGTGTTGGAACTTGTGTATATTTTAATTTCTACAATACTTTTGCCTTTTTTGGTTGAAACACATCCATATAAACTTGTGCTTGTGATGAATTGATGGATGCTGCACATGTAAAAGAATGTGTTATGTGATGTACATTTCAACTTCAGCACATGCATGAAGTTATTTTTATTTTTCGGTGTATGAAGGAACATATGCATGCATGAAGTCAAACAAAGCCCAGAGTATGTTTCTACTATATGCATGCACGAATTCTCGCGCAGAGTATGTTTTGTAACGAGTTAATTGCCCAAAACCACCAGATTTGTGGCTAGGGTACTCCAAAACTACCGATTTGGACGAAAATAGACCACCACTTATGTGGCAAGTGAATAACATATAGCACTAAACACGTTGTGACCAGCGGCTAAGTTGGAATCTGACATGCCTGGCCCGCCTGTCGGGACCACGTGGCCAGGGCTAACGGCACAGGCCAGACGACCGTTTCCCCCGCTCGTCAAGTCTGTTGGCTAGCGCGCGACAGGGCATTTCTCTCATCTGCTTGTTCTCTCCTCTCCTCTGCTCCTTCCCCTCTGGCGCCGCACATGTCGCCGCCGCCGTCGACGCCATCCGCCGCTGCACCGCCGACGGGAGGGAGTCATGGTGTCTTGGTCTGATGGCTCTGGCTCGTCCTCGTCGTCTGATGATGAAGTTAGCAAGGTAAGCTTCTGCTCATGTGGATCCAGGTGCATCTAGGGTTAGGATTCTAGGTAGAAAGGGGAATTTTTGTTCCCTCTAGAAGCTGAACACTTTTTCCTCATGTTTAGGCACCTGCGACCATGGAGTGCACGGAATGGTGCAGCATGGCTCTGAATTATCCTGCACGTTGTGAGCATCGATCCCCCTATGAGAAGTTGGTTGCGCTTGAATCCACTGATAGCGGCAGGAGGTTTCTAGGCTGTGCAAAGTAGGTAAATTAGCAGTGCAATTAGGTGATATATTGTGCAGTGCAATTAGGTGATATATTGTACAATTTTATCGCTTGGCTGTTTTACTGATTTTGTGAAGTATGTGAATTGTTATTTTATTTTCTTACATGATTGATAGAATTTCCTATAAGTAGAACAATAGCACAAGTAGAACATTGTTATTTTCTTATAAGTGTGCCATAAGTTTTCTTCATAATAATTTCAGCTATTTAGTACATATCATTCTTTTTGCTGTTGTGTATTATAGGATAGACACAATGCTGAACAGAACATTAGCACAATGATTTGAGCTCAGTGGTTTTGCATTGTCATCAGAAAATTTTAGTGCTATATGGTTTTGCATTGTTAAAAGTTGGTTCTGCATTGGTTATAAATTTAATTCTTTTTTTCACACATTCGTAGGATGGACCCAAGTGCCCATATGTGCAATAGATTGATTCTGAGTGGCCAATCCCATTGAAGACAGCTTTAAATAGGATCTGGTCTATGTATGAGAAGGAGTTGACTGACAGGTTGAGACAGAATGTAGTTAATGCTGAAGAAGTGTACAAGGTAGTTGAAGAGAAGAGAAAGATGGAAAATGGTTCTTTAAAGTTGACTTTGCTAAAATGGTGGCTGACAAAGAGGATGCAATTGAGCAGTTAGGCAATGCACGAATAGATCTTAGTGACCTGAAGGAAGAGCTTTAGAAAAAGAAATGGGCTGACAAAGCAGACACTAACATCCATCAGGTGCTAAGGGCCAAAGCAGAGAAAGAGAGAGACCAAGAGAAGTTAGAGAAGTTGAAGCTGCTGCAGGAGATGGACCAGATCAAGCAGGAGAGGGACAGGTTGTTGGAGGAGAGGGGGAAGTTCAAGCAAGAGAAAAGGCACCTGGAGTACACCATAGGTGATCTATTCAAGGAGAAGGAGGCCACCAAGGGGAAGATCAGGAAGATCAAAGAGATAGTTGATGAATGAATTCATGTTGTTTTTACTAGTATCTCCTATTTGTATCACTACTAGTATCTCCTATTTGTATCACTAAACAACTCAAGACATTTGTACTGAAATTGTGCTTCTCGTGAATCCAATTGTGCTACTGGATTACACTACTAATGCCTCATTTGTGCCTGTTTTTGTGTTAGATGAAAGTGCCATATTAGTCATGTTCTGAGTAATATAATTATGGTTGGGTAGTTGTCGAGGGGTCGATAACCCTACTTTTGGGTTGTGTCTATATTGTTGGGTTGTTGTCGAGGGGTTGACAACCCTACTTTTGGGTTGGGTCTACCTTGTTTGGTTGTTGTCGAGGGGTCAATAACCCTACTTTCGGGTTGTGTCTACCTTGTTGGGTAGCTGTCGAGGGGTCGATAACCCTACTTTTGGGTTGGGTCTACCTTGTTGGGTTGTTGTCGAGGAGTCGACAACCCTACTTTTGGGTTGGGTCTACCTTGTTGGTTGTTGACGAGGGGTTGACAACCCTACTTTTGGGTTGTGTCTACCTTGTTGGGCTGATGTCGAGTGGTCGACAAGCCTACTTTTGGGTTGGGTCTACCTTGTTGGGTTGTTGTCGAGGGGTCGACAACCATACTTTTGGGTTGGGTCTACCTTATTGGGTTGCTGTCACGAGGTCGACAACCCTACTTTTTGGTTGTGTCTACCTTGTTGGGTTGATGTCGAGTGGTCGACAAGCCTACTTTTGGGTTGGGTCTACCTTGTTGGGTTGTTGTCGAGGGGTCGACAACCCTACTTTTGGGTTGTGTCTACCTTGTTGGGTTGATGTCGAGTGGTCGACAACCCTACTTTTGGGTTGGGTCTACCTTTTTGGGTTGTTGTCGAGGGGTCGACAACCCTACTTTTGGGTTGTGTCTACCTTGTTGGGTTGATGTCGAGTGGTCGATAACCCTACTTTTGGGTTGACTCTATATGGTTGGGTTGTTGTCACATAGGTTGACATAATAAAATGTAACACTAATCAAATGTAACACAGGTTGACATAATCAAATGAAACACAGGTTGGCATATGATAACCCACAAGTATAGGGGATCGCAACAGTTTTCGATAAGTAAGAGTGTCGAACCCAACGAGGAGCTAAAGGTAGAATAAATATTCCCTCAAGTTCTATCGACCACCGATACAACTCTACGCACGCTTGAAGTTTGCTTTACCTAGAACAAGTATGAAACTAGAAGTACTTTGTAGGAGTTGTTGGATAGGTTAGCAAGGTAATAAAGAGCACGAGAATAAAAACTAGGGGCTGAAAAGATAAAGAGCAAGAAAGTAAATATAGCGAGTGTGGAAAAGTGGTGGTAGGAGTTGTGGAATTGTCCCTAGGCAACTGACTATGTTACTAGACCGGTAATCACTATTGCAATTCTATTTGAGGGAGAGGCATAAGCTAACATATCATCCCTTACTTGGAATTCTATGCACTTATGATTGGAACTCTAGAAAGCATCCGCAACTACTAAAGATTCATTAAGGTAAAACCTAACCATAGCATTAAAGCATCAAGTCCCCTTTTATCCCATACGCAAACAACCTACTTACTCGGGTCTGTGCTTCTGTCACTCACGCCACCCACCATAAGCAAATCATAAACATATTGCAAACCCTATAGTGGGAATCCTCACGCTTGTGCGACACGGAGGGCACAATAGGACAGCACCAATAATAAAACATGCAACTCAAACTAATCATAGCAATTCATCAATCACTGATAGGACAACGGAAATCTACTCAGACATCATAGGATGGCAACACATCATTGGATAATAATATGAAGCATAAAGCACCATGCTCAAGTAGAGGGTACAGCAGGTTGCGGGAGAGTGGACCGTTGTAGATAGAAGGGGGAAGGTGATAGAGATTGAGGGAGTCCTGGATTAGGGGGTGTCCGGATGGCCGGACTATGACCTTTGGCCGGACTCCCGGACTATGAAGATACAAGATTGAAGACTTTGTCCCATGTCCGGATGGGAGTTTCCTTGGCGTGGAAGGCAAGCTTGGCGATACGATCTGAAGATCTCCTCCCATTGTAACCGACTCTGTGTAACCCTAGCCCTCTCCGGTGTCTATATAAACCGGAGAGTTGTAGTCCATAGGACGAACAACAATCATACCATAGGCTAGCTTTTAGGGTTTGGCCTCTCTGATCTTGTGGTAGATCAACTCTTGTACTACCCATATCATCAATATTAATCAAGCAGGAGTAGGGTTTTACCTCCACCGAGAGGGCCCGGACCTGGGTAAAAACATCGTGTCCCTTGTCTCCTGTTACCATCCTCCTAGACACACAGTTTGGGACCCCCTACCCGAGATCCGACGGTTTTGACACCGACATTGGTGCTTTCATTGAGAGTTCCTCTGTGCCGTCACCTTTAGGCCCGATGGCTTCTTCGATCGTCAACCACGACGAGGTCCAGGGTGAGACTTTTCTCCCCAGACAGATCTTCGTATTCGGCGGCTTCGCACTGCGGGCCAACTCGCTTGGCCATCTGGAGCAGATCGAAAGCTACGCCCCTGGCCATCAGGTTAGGTTTGGAAGCTTAAACTACACGGCCGACATCCGCGGGGACTTGATCTTCGATGGATTCGAGCCACGGCTGAGCGCGCCGCACTGTCTCGATGGGCATGATCTAGCTCTGCCGCCGGACAGCGCCCAGAGTGCCGCTCAGGTGTCCGCTCCGACCATTAGCTCGGAGCCGACCGCGCTAGTCGGGGACGGACGGTTGGACGCCGCACTAGGCTCCGCAATCTCTACGGCGATAGAGCCGAATACTAGCCTAGTCCTTTGCAAGGCCCGTGACTCCAAGGTGCCGGACTCCGTTTCGGACTCCGAATCTTCTGCACCCCTTCCGATCGAACCCGATTAGGCTCCGATCATGGAGTTCACCGCTGCGGATGTCTTTCAGCACTCGCCCTTTGGCGATATCCTGGATTCACTAAAGTCTCTCTCTTTGTCAGGAGAGCCCTGGCCGGACTATGGTCGGTAGGGTTGGGATGCGGACGACGAAGAAATTCGAAACCCACCCACCACCCACTTTGTAGCCACTATCGACGATCTAGCCGACATGCTTGACTTCGACTCCGAAGACATCGACGGTATGGACGCCGATGGAGGAGACGACTAAGAACCAGCACCTATAGGGCACTAGAAGGCCACCTCGTCATATGACATATACATGGTGGACACCCCCAAAGCGGGGGATGGCAATGAAAAAGCGGAGGACGACCCCTCCAAGAAGCAACCCAAGCTCCGACGTCAGCGGTGCCGCTCTAAATCCCGCCAAAGCAAGAACGGAGAATCCGGCACCAGAGACGTCAACACCCCAGACAGTGCCGAAGACAACCCCCTCCAGCAGGATTCAGCGCAGGAGGACGAAGGAGCCAGCCCTCATGAGAGAGCGGCAGACAGAGAGGCCAAGGATGAAAACTATATGCCTCCCTCCGAAGACGAGGCAAGCCTCGACGACGATGAATTCGTCGAGCCAGAGGATCCCGTCGAACAAGAGCGTTTCAAACGCAGGCTTATGGCCACTGCGAGCAGCTTCAAGAAAAAACAGCAGCAGCTTAGAGCTGACCAAGACCTGCTAGCCGACAGATGGACTGAAGTCCTGGCGGCCGAAGACTATAAACTCGAACGCCCCTCCAAGAGTTACCCAAAGCGCAGGCTGCTACCCAACTAGAGGAGGAAGCAACTAAACCTACATCACAGCGTACGATGCGCCCGATCGGCCACCCCGTGGCCGCGACAGAGAGGCCCTTCGGCCCTCAATCCAAGCTGCACCCCAGCGCCACTCTAAGAATACAGAGCACGGGGAAACGCAATAGACCTGCGAGACATATCGGAGGATAAGGCAAGCCAAACAAGATCGATCTACGGATCACGTGGGTGCCCCAGATCATGTGACGATAACCGTCACGCCGGATATGGTAAATACGGCCAGGCCAAATACAACAGACAAAGCTCATCCGAGCTACATCGCGATATAGCCCAGTACAGGGGTGCCGCACACCAACTATGCTTCACAAACAAAGTAATGGATCATCAAATCCCCGAGGGTTTTAAACCCATAAACATTGAATCATATGATGGCACAACTGATCCCGCGGTATGGATCGAGGATTATCTCCTTCATATCCACATGGCCTGTGGTGATGATCTACACGCCATCAAATACCTCCCGCTGGGAGGACCTGGAATCTGCATTCCTCGACAACTTCCGGGGCACCTACGTGCGACCACCAGACGCCGATGACCTAAGCCACATAATCCAGCAGCCAAAGGAATCGGCCAGACAATTTTGGACATGGTTCCTAACCGAGAAAAATCAAATAGTCGACTGTCCGGATGCCGAGACCCTTGCAGCCTTCAGGCACAACATCCGAGACGAATGGCTTGCCCAGCACCTAGAACAGGAAAAGCCGAAATCTATGGCAGCCCTCACGAGATTCATGACCCGCTTTTGCGCGGGCGAAGACAGCTGGCTAGCTCATAGCAATAACATAACCAAGAGCCGTGGCAATTCAGATACCAGGGACAACAATGGCAGGTCACGTCGCAACAAGCACAAGCGCCGCATTAATGGCGACAATACTGAGGATACGGCAGTCAATGCCAGATTCAGAGGCTCTAAACCCAGTCAGCGAAAGAAGCCATTCAAAAGAAACCCTTCGGGCCCATCCAGCTTAGACCGGATACTCGATCGCTCGTGCCAGATACGGCACCCCCGAACAACCAGCCAACCACACCAACAGGGATTGTTGGGTGTTCAAGCAGGCAGGCAAGTTAAGTGCCGAAACCAGAGACAAGGGGCTGCGTAGCGATGACGAGGAGGAGCCCTGGCCGCCGAACAACAGAGGACAGAAGGGATTCCCCCTGCAAGTGCGGACGGTGAACATGATATACGCAACCTACATCCCCAAAAGGGAGCGGAAGTGTGCTCTCAAGGACGTCTATGCGTTGGAGCCAGTCGCCCCAAAGTTCAACCCATGGTCCTCCTGCCCGATCACTTTTGATCGAAGGGACCACCCCACTAGCATCCGTCACGGCGGATTCGCCGCATTGGTCCTAGATCCAATCATTGGCAGATTTCACCTCACTAGAGTCCACATGGACGGCGGCAGTAGCCTGAACCTGCTTTATCAGGATACAGTGCGAAAAATGGGTATAGATCCCTCAAGCATTAAACCCACAAAGACAACCTTTAAAGGCGTCATACCAGGTGTAGAAGCCAGCTGTACAGGCTCAGTTACACTCGAAGTGGTCTTCGAATCCCCGGATAATTTCCAAAGCGAAGAGTTAATCTTCGACATAGTCCCATTCCACAGTGCCTATCACGCCCTGCTCGGACGAACCGCATTTGCAAAATTCAATGCGGTGCCGCACTACGCATATCTCAAGCTCAAGATGCCAGGCCCTCGCGGAGTCATCACGGTAAATGGAAACGCCGAACGCTCTCTCCGAACAGAGGAGCACACGGCGGCCCTGGCGGCGGAAGTACAGAGCGGCCTCTCAAGGCAACTCTCCAATCCAGGTGTTAAGCATCCGGACAACGTCAAGCGCGCCCAAAGCAACCTACAACAAAGCCGGCTGGCACATTCCGAGCGAGCATAGCAGTGCGGCCCCAACCCCAGCCCTCGCTAGACGGTAATGTCGGTACCACGCGTACATAATTACGCTTTGAAAATACCATGGGCATAAGGGGAGGGGCACAACTACGGCACGCCCAGAATGCGGCTCGACCGCACTTAGGGGCTCCCTATTCTGCCGTTTCTTTTTTATACTTTCAGGACCCAACTATCCGGAAGGCCTGTCCGGCAATACACTCGCCGAACACACAATGCAACAGCCAGGGCAAGAACAAGCCGCGTCGAATGTCCAGGTGGTCTCTATAACGAGTTAAATACCTGTTTTTTTACTTAAAGTCCCGAAGCTTGCCCCCAGAGGGGGACATGTCAAATAATCCCATCTCTCGCTTATCGCACTATTTGTATCATCCTGCTTTTATAGCAGCCCTTTTTAATAAAACAAGACATAGCTCTTATCTATTATTGTATTCATCTATTTTTATACATATATGTTCAGTCATGACATTATGCAACCGTACACTTTGGTACGGCCAATACACCAGGGGCTTAAGCACCCCATAACATGGTGAGAGAAGACCGAACACTCTCCTGAGTGCGGCACCCCGAACTTATAGCACTATATGCATTGGCTCTGAATCATGTCTTGGGTCAATAATTGGGTTTGCCCGGCTCCCGTGTTTTGGTACCTTACGTTCCACAATGTTGGCTAGGTAGCACTGGGAGAACTACTGCGATTGTGCCCCAGTTGAGCTGGGTTAACACCTCAGTAGAGAAAGCTAAAACTGACCGTCATGATAGTGCGAGAGACCGGTCGCTGTTCGCGAGGTTTTTCGAGTCCTTAAAGACTTATGCCGCTTAGAGCGAGGAGCCGGATTTATCTGGCCTAGGCGTGGATAGCGCCCCGAACTCGGTCTTCCGAATACTAGGGGCTTCCCGAAATTTAAAATTATAGAGTTCTATGGCTAAGTGAGAGTGATAAAGCATTATAAGTCCGATGGCCTGGTTCGTTGTGCTGAGCGCCTCCCTAGATGGACCCAAGAATGGGAACAAGAGCGCTCAGGTTTATCCCGAACACCCCAGCACTCATGGCATGGGGGTAGAAGCCGACGACTTGCATCTCTCAGATTTGATAAATGGCCGCACAGAAGGTAATATTTTAAATTAACAAGCGTTGCTTAACGCATATGAACAAAGTTTTCAGCGTACAGGATAACAGATGCGAGTCTACTCAAAAATTACATCTTTGGAGTATTCACCCGCTATAAGGCGGGCACCCTTCAGGACGCCCTTATAATACATCTCGGGCGTGCGATACTCCTTGCCCGACGGTGGCGTGTCCGTCAAAAGCTTCTCCGCGTCCAGCTTGCCCCAGTGCACTTTAGCACGGGCAAGGGCCCGACGGGCACCTTCAATATAGACGGAGCGCTTGATGACCTCAATCCATGGACACGCGTCCACCAGCCGCCGCACCAGACTGAAGTAGCTCCCGGGCATGGCTTCTCTAGGCCACAGCCGAACTATGAGGCCCTTCATGGCCTGTTCGGCCGCCTTGTGGAGCTCGACCAGCTGCTTTAGCTGGTCGCTCAGGGGCACCGGATGTTCGGCCTCAGCATATAGAGACCAGAACACCTTTTCCGTCGAGCTCCCCTCCTCGGCTCGGTAGAACGCGGCAGCATCAGACACACTACGGGGCAGATCGGCGAACGCTCCTGGAGAGCTCCGGATTCGGGTAAGTAACAGATAATTTACTTTTATATTCTTGCTTTGCATAAAGAATGCCTTACCCGCCGCTATCTTCTTCATCGCCTCGATCTCCTGGAGGGCCTTCTGGGCTTCGGCCTTAGCGGTTTTGGCACTCTCAAGAGCCAAGGCGAGCTCGGACTCTCGAGTCTTCGAGTCACGCTCCAAACTCTCGTGTTTTTCCATGAGAGCCTGGAGCTCTTACTGCACCTCCGCCACCCGTGCCTCCTGCTTCTCTCGCTCGGTGCGCTCCAAGGCCGCACTGTTTTCGGCCTTGGAGACCGCTTCCTTCAGGGTCGCCACCTCGGCCGTGGCCCCTGCAACATTTATGTTGGTCATGTCATTATTTGCAACCAAGTATTTCTATATACATTTACATGCGGTACTACATACCCTCCTTGTCCTCGAGCTGCTTCTTGGCACGGCCGAGCTCGTTCTCGGACCGCTCGAGGCTCTCCTTCAATGCATTGACCTCCGTAGTCAGTGCGGCAGAGGTCAGCAGCGTAGCCTGCATTCCCATATTGACAGGGGCTACTTTTTAGATCCTCAGCTCGGCTTTTCTTTTCGAACACCGAACTGAGCATCAGGGGCTACTGTCTATGCGGTAACATTTTTATATGTTTTGAACACATACCTCAAAGCCTGTTAACAGACTTATACACGCTTCTGTCGGCCCGCTCTTGGCGGACTGAACCTTCTGAATCACCATACTCATAACAGTGCGGTGTTCCTCATCGATGGAGGCGCCGTTAAGCACCTCCAGCAAATTGTCCGGTGCCTCCGGGTGGACGGAGGTCGCTGGCGTCGTAGGCTTGCCCTTCTTATGAAGGCGCCGCCTGTCGGACTCTGGAACCGTTGATGGTTCCGGAGCAGTGTTCGGCCAGGGGCCGGACTTAGATCCCTCCAGGGCTTTACCCCCTTTGGTCCTGGAGTCCGAGAGTTCGCCTTGCGGCGCCTCCAGGACCACCGCCTCCTGGTTCGGTCCCTTTTGGGACTCCACCTCGGCGTCGTCCGTAGGGAGAGGGGAGGAGGCCGTCGGAAGTGAAGCGTTGTTCACATCCGACGAGTTCAGGGAGCGGCTCGACGAATCGCCGAGCTGAGCTTTGGGCGGACTGCATAATTGAATTCGGCGTCAGAAGATACCGAATAATAGAGGAGCGCCATAAGTTATTCGGGTATCCGGACAATTACGATTTTGCCAGGGGATTGACCCTGGATGGCCATTCCTCCCCGCCGTCTTCGGCATCGGAGGCGTAGTCTGGCAGAAGGGTCTTCCCCTTCTTGGACCCTCTGGCCTCCCCAGTTGGGGCGGCCTTCCTTTTCTTTCCTCCTCCCGTTGGAGGGGGAGAGGCTTCTTCTTCTTCCTCCTCCTCGTCTTCAGAGGCGGAGGGTGCTTCGGGGTTGTCGGGTGATGAATCTGACACCACCAAGCGTCGGGAGCTCTTTCGAGTCCCCGTGGCCTTCTTCTTGGCCTTCTTCTCCGGCACCACATGAGGTGCCGGAAACAGCAGCCCCGCCAATCGGGCGTCTGCTGGGTCTTCTAGTAAGGGCGCCAGACAGATAACCTGCCCGGACTTCTTCAGCAAGACCTGTCAAAGGTAGGGGAGTTTAGATCCCGCATAGAGTCAGACTATGAAAGACAAGAGTCTCGTAAAGGGTAGAATAGCTTACCTCGTTGGCTTGACGCCACGAGCTGAATCCACAATCTTCGGTAGCGGATGCGGGGGCCTCGGTGCCCTTAAACAACACCTTCCAGGCATCTTCGTACATGGTGTCGAAGAGCCCGCTCAAGGTTTGGTGCTGTGCCGGATTAAACTCCCACAATTTGAAGGCCCGTTGTTGGCATGGGAGGATCCGGCGGATAAGCATGACCTGGACTACGTTGACGAGCTTGAGGTTCTTGTTCACCAGCTTTTGGACGCAGGTTTGGAGTCCGGTCAGCTCTTCCGAATCTCCCCACGGTAGGCCCATCTCTTTCCAGGAGGTGAGCCGTGTGGGAAAGCCATATCGGAATTCGGGGGCCGCCGCCCATTTGGGGTCGCGCGGCTCGGTGATGTAGAACTAGCCCAATTGCCACCCTTTCATTGTCTCCACAAAGGAGCCCTCGAGCCATAGGATGTTGGCCATCCAGCCCACCATGGCACCTCCACACTCCGCTTGGCGGCCGCCCACTACTTTCGGCTTGACATTAAAAGTCTTCAGCCATAAGCCAAAGTGGGGCTGGATGCAGAGGAAGGCCTCGCACACGACGATAAACACCGAGATGTTGAGGATGAAGTTCGGGGCCAGATCGTGGAAGTCCAGGCCATAGTAGAACATGAGCCCCTGGACGAACGGGTGAAGAGGAAAGCCCAGTCCGCGGAGGAAATGGGGAAGAAAAACAACCCTCTCATGGGGCCTGGGGGTGGGGATGAGTTGCCTCACATCTGGAAGCCCGTGCGCGATGTCGTCAGACAAGTATCCGGCCTTCCTCAACTTTTTGATTTGCCCCTCCGTGACAGAGGAGGCCATCCATCTACCTCCCGCTCCGGACATGATTGGAGAAGGTTGAGGTGGGAAGTGCGGGCTTGGGCGTTGGAGCTCGAGTGCGTAGGGACGGATAGGCAAAGGAGGAAGAAGGCATAAATGGAAAGGGTAGATCCTTATCCCCTTGTATGGGCGGCCGAAACTACGAGCCCCCACCGGCCTAATAAAACTCGCTTATCTCCCAAGCGCCACGGTTAATGGCGCGGTTGGGTTACCCACGCCCGTATTGATGAGAATCCCGGAATAAGGGGACACGATCTCTGCTTTGACAAGACATGCCAAGGAAACCGCCTCGCTAAACGCGCTGAGGTGGAACAGTAAAATGATTCGAATAAAGGCTTGGCCGCGGTGTGATGTCACGTCGCGGAATACGTCAACAGATTTGATTTGTGCGGAAATTATTCTCTCTGCGGTGGTATGTGGAACTTATTTTGCAGAGCCGGACACTATCCTTGTGTTCAAACATCTTCTATGAAGTATTCGGAGGAGGAACCCGCCTTGCAATGCTGAAGACAAATTGCGCGTCGGACTCGTCGTCATTGAAGCCTGGTTCAGGGGCTACTGAGGGAGTCCTGGATTAGGGGGTGTCCGGATGGCCGGACTATGACCTTTGGCCGGACTCCCGGACTATGAAGATACAAGATTGAAGACTTCATCCCGTGTCCGGATGGGACTTTCCTTGGCGTGGAAGGCAAGCTTGGCGATACGATATGAAGATCTCCTCCCATTGTAACCGACTCTGTGTAACCCTAGCCCTCTCTGGTGTCTATATAAACCGGAGAGTTTTAGTCCATAGGACGAACAACAATCATACCATAGGCTAGCTTTTAGGGTTTGGCCTCTCTGATCTCGTGGTAGATCAACTCTTGTACTACCCATATCATCAATATTAATCAAGAAGGAGTAGGGTTTTACCTCCACCGAGAGGGCCCGAACCTGGGTAAAAACATCGTGTCCCTTGTCTCCTGTTACCATCCGCCTAGGCGCACAGTTCGGGACCCCCTACCCGAGATCCGCTGGTTTTGACACCGACAGAGATGTTGGTGAAGATGGTAGAGGTGTTGGTGAAGATTGTGGTGATGATGATGGCCCCCGGTGGCGTTCTGGCGCCACCGGAAGCAAGGGGAGAGAGCCCCCCATTTTCTTCTTCTTCCTTGACCTTCTCCCTAGATGGGAGAAGGGTTTCCCCTCTGTTTCTTGGATCCCATGGCGTGGGAGGGGCGAGAGCCCCTCCGAGATTAGATCTATCTCTCTGTTTCTGTGTTCCCTGCGTTCTCTGATTCTACCCCTTGACTGTTTCCTTTATATCTGGAGATCCGTAACACTGATTGGGGTGAATCTTTCGCCCAGATCTTTCTCATAAAATTAGCTTTTTTGTGCCAGAAGAAGAGCGTCAACCGCCGTACGAGTGGACCATGAGGGTCAGGGGCGCGCCTGGGGGGGGGGGGGGGGGGGGTAGGGCGCGCCCCCCTACCTCGTGACCACCCCGGACACCGTTTTGCGTTGATTTCACTTCCCAAAAATCATAAATATTCCAAAAAAAATCTCCGTCCATTTTTATCCCGTTTGGACTCCGGTTGATATTGGGTTTCTGCGAAACAAAAAACATGCAACAGACAGGAACTGGCACTGGGCACTGGATCAATATGTTAGTCCCAAAAATAGTATAAAAATTGCCAAAAGTATATAAAAGTTGGAGAATATTGGCATGGAACAATCAAAAATTATAGATACGACGGAGATGTATCAGCATCCCCAAGCTTAATTCCTGCTCGTCCTCGAGTAGGTAAATGATAAAAAAGATAATTTTGATGTGGAATGCTACCTAGGATAATCTTGATCATATGTCTAATCATGGCATGAATATTAAGACACGAGTGATTCAAAGCAATAGTCTATCATTTGACATAAAAGTAATAATACTTAGGGCATCCCAACAAACAATCATGTCTTTCAAAACATCAATGCTTCAGAAAGTTATCCCTACAAAAATCATATAGTCTTGTATGCTCCCTTTTCTTAACACAAGGTACCCCTCATGCCTATCCCGGTGTCAGCCAAGCAATTGTTTCATACTTTAGTATTCTCAAACTTTTTCAACCTTCACGCAATACATGAGCGTGAGCCATGGATATAGCACTATGGGTGGAATAGAATATGTTGATGGAGGTTATGTGGAGAAGACAAAAAGGGAGAAAGTCTCACATCAACGCGGCTAATCAACGGGCTATGGAGATGCCCATCAATTGATGTCAATGTGAGGAGTAGGGATTGCCATGCAACGGATGCACTAAGAGCTATAAGTGTATGAAAGCTCAACAAAAGAAACTAAGTGGGTGTGCATCCAACTTGCTTGCTCATGAAGACCTAGGGCATTTGAGGAAGCCCATCATTGGAATATACAAGCGAAGTTCTATAATGAAAATTCCCACTAGTATATGAAAGTGACAACATAGGAGACAATCTATATGAAGAACAAGGTGCTACTTTGAAGCACAAGATATGAGACTCACTACATGAAGAACATGGTGCTACTTTGAAGCACAAGTATGGAAAAAGAGATAGTAACATTGCCCCTTTTTTCCATTTTTTTCTCTTTTTTTCATTATTTTTGGTGGGCTTCTTTGGCCCCTTTTTTA
This sequence comes from Triticum aestivum, assembly GCF_018294505.1. Lineage (NCBI taxonomy): Eukaryota > Viridiplantae > Streptophyta > Magnoliopsida > Poales > Poaceae > Triticum > Triticum aestivum. The sequence goes on from NC_057810.1 coordinate 641,606,432, forward strand.
TTTAGGCTTCTTTGGCCTTTCCTTCTTTTTCTTTTTTTTCTTTTTTTTCGGGCAATGCTCTATAATGATGGTCATCACACTTTTATTTACTTACAACCCAATATTACAACTCGATACTAGAACAAATATATGACTCTATATGAATGCTTCCGGCGGTGTATGGGGATGTGCAACGATCTAGCATAGCAATGACATCAAAAAACGGGCAAGCCATGAAAACATCACGCTAGCTATCTTACGATCATGCAAAGCAATATGACAATGAATACTCAAGTCATGAATATGATGATGATGGAAGTTGCGTGGCAATGTATCTCGGAATGGCTATGGAAATGCCATAATAGGTAGGTATGCTGGCTGTTTTGAGGAAGATATAATGAGGCTTATGTGTGATAGAGTGTATCATATCACGGGGTTTGGATGCACCGGCGAAGTTTGCACCAACTCTCAAGGTGAGAAAGGGCAATGCACGGTACCGAAGAGGCTAGCAATGATGGAAGGGTGAGAGTGCGTATAATCCATGGACTCAACATTAGTCATAAAGAACTCACATACTTATTGCAAAAATTTAGAAGCCCTTGAAACAAAGTACTACACGCATACTCCTAGGGGGGGGTTGGTAGGAGTTAACCATCACGCACCCCCAACCTTCATGCAAAGATAAACAATCAAAATACAATGCGTGCCAATTTGGTTACATAGTTAATAGACCATACGTGCATGCTTCGGGAATCATAAACTCTAACACCAACATCCTTACTAAACACAACCATCTACTGGTACCTCCCACATATTATCACCTCTATATCGCAAAACTATTGCAAGGAATCAAACATATCATATTCAGCGATCTACAAGTTTATGTAGGATTTTATGACTAACCATGTGAATGACCAGTTCCTGTCATCTCTCTAAATAGATATAAGTGAAGCAAGAGAGTTTAAATTCTTTCTACAAAAGATATGCCCACGCTCTAACAAATATAAGTGAAGCAAAAGAGCATTCTACAAATGGCGGTTGTCTATATGAAGAGAAACTGGCAATCCAAACTTCAAATGATATAAGTGAAGCACATGAAGCATTCTATAAAGCCATACTCAAAAGATTTAAGTGTGCATAGAAAATTCTATAAATCAACCAAGGACTATCTCATACCAGCATGGTGCATAAAAGAAAAATGAAAACTAAATGCAAAAGACGCTCCAAGACTTGCACATAATGCATGAACGAAACGAATACGAAAACATACCAATACTTGTTGAAGAAAGAGGGGATGCCTCCCCAGCATCCCCAAGCTTAGACGCTTGAGTCTCCTTGAATATTTACTTTGGGTGCCTCGGGCATCCCCAAGCTTGAGCTCTTGCCTCTCTTCCTTCTTCTCATATCGAAACATCCTCGATTAGACACTACATCCACACAAAACTTCAACAGAAAACTCGGTAAGATCCATTAGTATAATAAAGCAAATCACCACTGTAAGTACTGTTGCAAACCAATTCATATTTTGTTTTTGCATTGTGTCTACTGTAATATAACTTTTCCATGGCTTAATCCACTGATATAAATTGATAGGTTCATCAAAACAAGCAAACTATGCATCAAAAAGAGAATCTGTCAAAAAACAGAACAGTCTGTAGAAATCTGAACAATCACCACACTTATGGTACTCCACAAATTCTACCAAAATTAGGAAAAATAAACAAGTTGTATAGAAAGACAGTTCAAAAGGAATCAGAACCAATTGACGTTCCAGTTAAAAATTTAAAATCACGCACTATAGCCAAAGTTTCTGTCCAGCACCGTGCAAACCAACAAGCATTGTAAACATCCGAAAGGCAAACCTTGGCACATTATTTTTATAATAAAATGGAATTGTACAAGGGGATAATTATTTTTGTTGAAAAGTTTATGTAATAAAGATTCACAAAGTTTCCGTGAGCATGAACAAAGTTCAAGGAGCTCTCCCACTTCAGCAATGCTTGTCTCTCTCACTTTCACTTTTCTTTTTGAAAAAGTTTTAGGTTCCCCTCTTTATTTTTTGTTTTTAAACTATATAAAATAAATCAACAGAAATAAATGACTCTCCAAAACTTCCGGGTTGTCTCCCTGGCAGCGCTTTCTTTAAAGTCATTAAGCTAGGCATTTAGTGCTCAAGTAATGAATCCACCCGGATCCCAAGGTATATCAAAGCCAATTTTAATTAACAATGATTTGTAATTTAGTAGTGAGCACAAAGTAACATATATCATGCAACAATGAAGTCTAACTCTCTTCCTATGCATCGGCATGTCATAAAATAATAATTCATGCACACATAGTAAAGGCCAATGCATAGTATAAGCAGTTTCTTGCAATTTCATAGTATGGGAAACATAGAGAGGTGGAGAAATAGTTCCTCTCTCATAATAATTGCAAGTAGGAGCAGCAAGCACATGCATATTACATTCATCAAAATCATCATGTGCAATGGTAAAAGGCAACCCATCAATATAATCCTTAATAAGCACAAACTTCTCCGATATAGTGTAGTTTGGAGAATTCAAATAGATAATAGGACTATCATGCGTGGGTGCAATAGCAACAATTTCATGTTCAACATAAGGAACTATAGCAAGTTCATCTCCATAAGCATTATTCATATTGGCATCTTGGCCACAAGCATAGCAAGCATCATCAAAAAGGGATATTTCAAAAGAATCATAGGGATCATAACAGTCATCATAGCAATCATCCTTCGGTAAGCACGAAGGGGAATTAAACAATGTATGAGTTGAAGAGTTACTTGTCGTGGTTCTAAGCCTGACAGTAGAATAGGGGTAGGTATGGAGAGGCAAGATCCTAGCTATGGAGTAGTTGTATATGCAAGGGAGTTACGAGTTCAGGCCCTTCTCGGAGGAAGTAACAGCCCTACGTCTCGGAGCCCGGAGGCGGTCGACTGGATTATATGCGTATGAGTTACAGAGGTGCGAACCCCTCTGCCTGTGGAGGGGGGGGCTTATATAGAGTGCGCCAGGACCCCAGCCAGCCCACGTAGCGGAGGGTTCAATGTACATAAAGGCCTGGCGTTACTGGTAATGCCTTACATAAAGTGCTATCATGGCCATAAAGACTACTTAATAACAGACCGTTTGGGTGCAGAGTGACCCTAGGTTTCCTGGTGGTCGAGTGAGTCTTCATGGTCAAGTGTCTTCGAGTCCGTCGAGTGGAATCCTCCAGGTCGACTGAAAGGCAGTTTCTTCTAGAGATGTCCTTGGGGAGGGTACATTGGACAGGTCCATGACCCTACCCTAGGTACATGGCTTCATCATTAGCCCCCGAATGGATCGAGGTTTGAGTGAGGAAGGAGTTGAGAATTCTTCCGACCTGCTTTTTGTGCTGCAAGAGTGTCTTACTCTGGACCAATGACTTTTTAGTGATGGTGTCAACTTCTCTTTCAGTCGCCTTGATGCATTCTAAGCGTTTGCCGAGTGAACTTTATGAACTTGGGGATTTCCGAGCGACGGATCAGAGGAGATCTGCTGTCTGACAAGTTGCTCTGCTATTTGCGGATTTGACGGGATCCGAATTTCGGGAAGCGCGCGAAGCGGAGGGGACCGTGGTACTCGGATGGGATAAGGCAAAGACGCCTCGATCTCCGCACCATCTTTTTCGCCACGTATCGCGCGCGCGCCTGTTGCGGGATTTGACAGGATCGTCCGGGCCTACCAGTCAGCCACTCGGAAGAGACTTCATATAAGGCGCCGGACGGGGGTGTTTCAAACAGTGCGCCCTCATTCCCCTCTCCTTCTTCCCTGAACTCGCTCGCTGCGCTTGCTCCCACCTCCGCCCTACTGTTCCTCGCGCGCCTCGCCGACGATGATGGTGAAGGAAAAGACGGCGGCTTTGGAGCGGGCGAAGAAGGCGACGGCGAAGGCGAAGGGGAGAGTGACCAGTCGGGGCAGATCCTCGTTGCGGTCCGGCCTGCCGCAAGGCTGGATCCAGGGAGACTGGATCCGCTCGACCATCACCCAGAAAGACCTCGACGACCTGGCCAACAAAGGATTGATTCCCCATGGGTCAGCAAGGCTTCCGAGGATGGAGTGGCAGCCGCAGCCTCAGGAGGGTGAGTGCGTCCTCTTAGCCACCCACGTAGACCGCGGTTTTTCTCTGCCGCCAAATCTTTTCTTTTGGTGGTTTCTGAACTTCTTTGGGGCACAACTTCATCACTTCACATCCAGCTCCATTGCCTATCTCGCCGCTTTCGTGTCTTTGTGTGAAAACTTCTTGGGTTGTTGGCCGCACTGGGGCCTTTTCAAACACATTTTCACCTGTCGCTCTCAGACGGTGAAAAAGGCTAGCCCGAATGACGAGAAAACCCAAGTAATCCAGATGTGTGGGGGTCTTGGGGTTCAGATGAGGAGTAAGAGTGCCTTTCCAGCCATGACCCTTCCCGAGTCAGTTCGAGGGTGGCAGTCGACCTGGTTCTACTACCAAGACCAGTCGACTGGCCTTCCCCTGTTGTCGGTGTCAAAACCGGCGGATCTCGGGTAGGGGGTCCCGAACTGTGCGTCTAGGCGGATGGTAACAGGAGACAAGGGACACGATGTTTTACCCAGGTTCGGGCCCTCTTGATGGAGGTAAAACCCTACGTCCTGCTTGATTAATATTGATGATGTGTGTTGCAAGAGTAGATCTACCACGAGATCAAGGAGGCTAAACCCTAGAAGCTAGCCTATGGTATGATTGTTGTTTGTCCTACGGACTAAAGCCATCCGGTTTATATAGACACCGGAGAGGGCTAGGGTTACACAGAGTCGGTTACAATGGTAGGAGATCTACATATCTGTATCGCCAAGCTTGCCTTCCACGCCAAGGAAAGTCCCATCCGGACACGGGACGTAGTCTTCAATCTTGTATCTTCATAGTCTTGGAGTCAGCCGATGATGATAGTTCGGCTGTCCGGACACCCCCTAGTCCGGGACTCCCTCAGTAGCCCCTGAACCAGGCTTCAATGACGACGAGTCCGGCGCGCATATTGTCTTCGGCATTGCAAGGCGGGTTCCTTCTCCGAATAATTTATGGAAGACTGTGAACACCAGGATAGTGTTCGGCTCTGCAAAATAAATTCCACGTACCACCGTAGAGAGAATAATATTACACAAGTTCAATCTGCTGACGTATTTGGTGGCATGACATCACACCACTACCAAGCCTTTATTAGAATTGTTTTTATTGTACCACCTCAGCGCGTTTTAGCGAAGCGGTTTCCTTGGCACGTCTTGTTGAAGCAGAGATCGTGTTCCCCTTATTCCAGGATTCCCAACAATACGGACGTGGGTAACCCAACCGCGCCATTGATTGCGGCGCTTGGGAGATAAGCGAGTTCTATCAGGCCGGTGGGGACACATGTTTTTGTCCGCCCATATAAGGGGATAAAGATCCAACCCTTTTACCTGCGCCTTCTTCCTCTTTGGCTTATCCATCTCCGCGAACTCAAGCTCCAGTGCCCAAGTCCGCACATCTCACCTCATCCTCCTCCAACTATGTCCGGAGCAGGAGGCAAGTGGATGGCCTGCTCCGTCACGGAGGGGCACATCCAGAAGCTGTGCGGCGCCGGATATCTGTCCAGCAACATCGCGCACCAGCTCCCCAACAAGGGAGAGCTCATTCCCACCCCCAGGCCCCATGAGAGGGTAGTATTTCTTCCCCATTTCCTCCGCAGACTGGGATTCCCACTCCATCCCTTCGTCCGGGGGCTCATGTTCTACTACGGCTTGGATTTCCATGATCTGGCCCCGAATTTCATCCTCAACATCTCGGCGTTCATCGTCGTGTGCGAGGCCTTCCTCTGCGTCCAGCCCCACTTCGGCTTGTGGCTCAAGACCTTCAGTATCAAGGCAAAGGTTGTGAAGGGCAGTCAAGCGGAGCGCGGAGGCGCCATGGTGGGCAGGATGTCCCACGTTACTGAAGGAAACATGCCCTAGAGGCAATAATAAAGTTATTATTTATTTTCTTATTTCATGATAAATGTTTATTATTCATGCTAGAATTGTATTAACCGGAAACATAATACATGTGTGAATACATAGACAAACAAAACGTCACTAGTATGCCTCTACTTGACTAGCTCATTAATCAAAGATGGTTATGTTTCCTAACCATAGACATGTGTTGTCATTTGATTAACGGGATCACATCATTAGGAGAATGATGTGATTGACATGACCCATTCCGTTAGCCTAGCACTTGATCATTTAGTATGTTGCTATTGCTTTCTTCATGACTTATACATGTTCCTGTAACTATGAGATTATGCAACTCCCGTTTACCGGAGGAACACTTTGGGTGCTACCAAACGTCACAACGTAACTGGGTGATTATAAAGGAGTACTACAGGTGTCTCCAAAGGTACATGTTGGGTTGGCGTATTTCAAGATTAGGTTTTGTCACTCCGATTGTCGGAGAGGTATCTCTGGGCCCTCTCGGTAACGCACATCACTATAAGCCTTGCAAGCAATGTGACTAATGAGTTAGTTGCGGGATGATGCATTATGTAACGAGTAAAGAGACTTGCCGGTAACGAGATTGAACTAGGTATTGAATACCGACGATCGAATCTCGGGCAAGTAACATACCGATGACAAAGGGAGCAAAGTATGTTGTTATGCGGTTTGACCGATAAAGATCTTCGTAGAATATGTAGGAGCCAATATGGGCATCCAGGTTCCGCTATTGGTTATTGACCAAGAATAGTTCTAGGTCATGTCTACATAGTTCTCGAACTCGTAGGGTCCGCACGCTTAAGGTTTCGATGACAGTTATATTATGAGTTTATGAGTTTTGATGTACCGAAGGAGTTCGGAGTCCCGTATGAGATCGGGGACATGACGAGGAGTCTCAAAATGGTCGAGACATAAAGATCGATATATTGGACGACGGTATTCAGACTTCGGAAAGGTTCCGAGTGATTCGGGTATTTTTCGGAGTACCGGAGAGTTACGGGAATTCGCCGGGGAGTATATGGGCCTTATTGGGCCATACGGAAATAGAGGAGAGAGGCCGAAAGGAAGGAGGTGCGCAGCCCCCCTCTGGTCCGAATTGGACAAGGGGTGCAGCCCCCTTTTCCTTCCCCCTCTCCCCCTCTTTCCTTCTCTCCTACTCCAACAAGGAAGGAGGGGAGTCCTACTCCCGGTGGGAGGAGGACTCCTCCTGGCGCGCCCCTCCTGGCCGGCCGACCCCCTCCCCCTAGCTCCTTTATATATGGGGGCAGGGGGGCACCTCTAGGCACAACAACACAATTTGATCTACGGATCGTTTCTTAGCCGTGTGCGGTGCCCCCCTCCACCATATTCCACCTCGGTCATATCGTCGCGGCGTTTAGGCGAAGCCCTGCACCGGTAGAGCATCATCATCATCACCACGCCGTCGTGCTGACGGAACTCATCCCCGACACTTTGCTGGATCGGAGTCCGGGGATCGTCATCGAGCTGAACGTGTGCTGAACTCGGAGGTGCCGTGCGTTCGGTACTTGGATCGGTCGGATCGTGAAGACGTACGACTACATCAACCGCGTTGTCATAACGCTTCCGCTTACGGTCTACGAGGGTACGTGGACAATACTCTCCTCTCTCGTTGCTATGCATCACCATGATCTTGCATGTGCGTAGGAAATTTTTGAAATTACTATGTTCCCCAACAGTTACTTGGCTTGAAGGCACTTTCGTGGAAACCATTAAGGGGTGGCAATCGGGGTGGTTCTACATCACCGAGCCGCGTGACCCTGAATGGGCAGCGGCCCCCGAATTCAGATCTGACATCCCCACACGGCTCACCTCCTGGAAAGAGAGCGGTCGGACATGGGGTGATTTGGAGGAGCTGACCGGACTCCAAGCCTGCATCCAAAAGCTAGTGGACAAGAAGCTCAAGCTTGTCAACGTAGTCCAGGTCATGCTCATCCGCCGGATTCTCCCGTGCCAACGACGGGGCTTCAACATGTGGGAGTTCGATCCGGTGCAGCACCAGACTTTGAGCGGGCTCTTCGACACTAGTACGAAGATGTCTAGAAGGTGTTGTTCAAGGGTGCCGAGGCTCCCGCATCTGCTACTGAAGATCGCGGATTCAGCTCGCAGCGTCCGGCTGACGAGGACTGGCTGGCGAAGGCGGAGCAGACTATCTGTCCGGCCCCATTGCCAGAGGACCCAGCGGACGCCCGCTTAACGGGGCTGCTGGCTTTGGCACCCCATGTGGTGCCGGAGAAGAAGGCCAAGAAGAAGGCCACGGGGACTCGGAAGAGTTCCCGTTTTTAGGTGTTATCGGATGATGACTCCGAGGCCGACTCCTCTCACAAAGGCGAGGAGGAGAAGAAGAAAGCCTCTCCCCCAGCGGGGGGAGGGAAGAAAAGGAAGGCCTCCCCAACGAGAGAGGCCGAAGGGTCCAAGAAGGGAAAAACTCTTTCCCCGGACTGCTCCGCCAACGCCAGTGACGACGACGAGGACTGGCCCCCAAGGGCCAAGCCCCTGGTGAGATCGTAAGTATCCGGACTCCCGAATAACTTCATGGTTTTTCTTTTCGCCACATAATGTCTTTCTAATGCCGCATACAACCCTGCAGACCGCCCAAGGATGATCTTCCCGCTTCGTCGAGCGGGTCCTTAGGTGCGTCGGATATGGATTCTCTTCCGACCGCCTCCACCCCCCGTGATGCGGACGATGCCGAGGTGGGATCCCGGGAAGGGACCCACCAGGAGGAGGAGGCCCCGGAGGTGTCGCAGAACAACCTCCCGAACTTTGCACCGGACTCGGCCCCGGAACCCATAGTGGCTCCGGAGTCCGGCAGGCGGCCCCTTCATAAGAAGGGCAAGACCGTGACGCCGGCAGCCTCCGTCCAACCAGAGGCGCCGGATAGCTTGCTGGAGGCGCTCAATGGCGCCTCCATCGAAGAGGAACACCGCACTGTTATGAGTGCGGTGATTCAGAAGGTTCAGCTCGCCAAGAGCGGGCTGACCAAAGCCTGCAACAGCCTTCTGACAGGCTTTGAGGTAAGAATTTTGATATATGTAAAATAGTACCGCATAGACAGTAGCCCCTGATGCTCGGTTCGGTGTTCGAAAAGAAAAGCCGGACTGAGGATCTAAAAAGATATACGTAGGAGTCATAAAAAATATGTCAATATGGGATTGCAGGCTGTGCTGCTGACCTCTGCCGCACTGACTGCGGAGGTCAATACTTTGAAGGATATCCTCGAGCGGTCCGAGAATGAGCTCGGTCGTGCCAAGAAGCAGCTCGAGGACAAGGAAGGTGAGTAATACCTTATTAAAGTTGTACCTTATAGAAAAGGATTTCATTGCAGGAAAAATGACAAGGATAACGTGGATATAGCAGGGGCCATAAACAAGGTGGCGACCCTGAAGAAGGCGGTGTCCGCGGCCGAACGTAATGCGGCCGCGGAGCGCACCGAGCGAGAGAAGCAGGAGGCGCGGGTGGCAGAGGTACAGCAAGAGCTCCAGGCTCTCGTGGAAAAACATGAGATTTTGAAGCGTGACTCGAAGACTCTAGAGTCCGAGCTTGCAACGGCTCTTGAGAGTGCCAAAGCCGCTAAGGCAGAAGCCTATAAGGCCCTCCAGGAAGTCGAGGCGTTGAAGAAAATAGCGGCGGGTAAGGCATTTTTCATGCAAAGTAAGCATGTGAGTGTGAATTACATATCACTTACCCGAATTCGGAGCTCTCCAGGAGCGTTCGCAGATCTGCCTCGCAGCGTGTCCGATGCTGCCGCTTTCTACAGGGCCGAGGAGGGGAGCTCGACGGAGAAGGTCTTCTGGTCTCAGTATGCTGAGGCCGGACATCCGGTGCCCCTTAGCGACCAGCTGAAGCAGTTGGTCGAGCTCCACAAGGTGGCCGAACAGGCCATGAAGGGCCTCATAGTTCGGCTGTGGCCTAAGGAGGCCATGCCTGGGAGCTACTTCGGCCTGGTGTGGCGGCTGGTGGATGCGTGCCCGTGGGTTGAAGTCATCAAGCACTCCGCCTGTATTGAAGGTGCCCGTCGGGCCCTTGCCCGCGCAAAGGTGCACTGGGGCAAGCTGGATGCCTAGAAGCTTGTGACGGACGCGCCATCGCAGGGCAAGGAGCATCGCACGCCCGAGATGTATTATAAGAGTGTCCTGAAGGGTGCCCGCATTATTGCGGGTGAGTGCTCCAAAGATGTAATATTTGAGTAGACTCGCATTTTGTTATCCTGTGCGCTGAAAACATAGTTCATATGCGCTAAGCAACGCTTGTTAATTTAAAATTTTACCTTCTGTGCGGCTGCTTATCAAATCTAAGAGATGGCAAGTCGTCGGCTTCAGCCCCCATGCCACGAGTGCTGGGGTGTTCGGGATAAACTTGAGCACTCTTGTTCCCATTTTTGGGTCCATCTAGGGAGGCGCTCAACACAACGAACAAGGCAACCGGACTTATAATGCTTGAACACTCTCACTTAGCCATAGAATTCTATAATTTTAAATTTCGGCGAAGCCCCTAGTCTTCGGAAGGCCGAATTTGGGGCGCTATCCACGCCTGGGCCGGACAAAGCCGGCTCCTCGCTCTAAGCGGCATAAGTCTTTAGGGACTCGCAAAAAACCTCTCGAACAGCGACCGGCTCTCGCCTCATCATGACGGTCAGTTTTAGCTTTCTCCACTGAGGTGCTCGCCCAGCTCAACTGGGGCGCAATCGCAGTGGTTCTCCCAGTGCTACCTTAGCCGATACAACGGAACGTAAGGTACCAAAACATGGGAGCCGGGCAAACCCAACTATTGATCCAAGACATGATACGGAGCCGATGCATATAATGCTATAAGTTTGGGGTGCCGCACTTGTGAAAGTGTTCGGACTTATCACACCATGATGCGGGAAACATAAGCCCCTGGTGTATTTAGCCGTACCAAAATGTGCGGATGCAACATGTCATAAATGAACATATGTATAAGTAAGAAATGCAATTGGAAGCAAAAAAGGTGCTGCATTACTTATTCAAGAAAAGACTGCTGTGAATGCAGAATGATACAAATGGTGCGATAAGCAAGGGATGGGACTATTAAACATGTCCCCCTCCAGGGGGTAGGCTGCGGAATTGTGTGTAAAACAGATTTAATGCTCGTAATGGAGACCACCTGGATATTCGTTGTAGCCTTTCTCCTTCCCTGGCTGTTGCATCGTGAGTTCGACAGGTCTGCTGCCGGACAGGGCCTCTGACGAACGGAGTCCTGTGGGTAAAAATAAAAAGAAAAAGAAAAAAAAGAATGACACACTTGAGAGGCCCTGGTGTGGTTGAGCCGCATTCTGGGCCTATTGTGGCCGTGCCCCTCTCCCCATGCCCATGGTATATCCAAAGCGTAATGGTGTACGCGAAGGACCTGTCTTGACGTTTTGCAGGGGCTGGGGTTGGGGCCGCACTGCTACGCGTGCTCGGAACGTGCCAGGTGGTCTTGTTGTAGGTTACTCCGGGCGCGTTTAGTCGTGTCCGGTCGCTTAACGGCCGGACTCGAGAATTGCCTTAAGAGGCTGCACTGTACTTCTGCCGCGGGAGCCGCTGTATGTTCCTCCGTTCGGAGAGAGCGTTCAGTGTTTCCGTTGACCGTGATGACTCCTCGAGGGCCTGACATCTTGAGCTTGAGGTATGCGTAGTGCGGCACCGCGTTGAACTTTGCGAACGCGGTACGTCCGAGCAGAGCATGATAGCCGCTGCGGAACGAAACTATGTCAAAGATTAACTCCTCGCTTCGGAAGTTATCCGGGGATCCGAAGACCACTTCTAGTGTAACTGAGCCTGTACAATTGGCTTCTACACCTGGTATGACGCCTTTAAAGGACGTCTTGGTAGGTTTAATCCTTGAGGGGTCTATGCCCATTTTGCGCACTGTATCCTGATAAAGCAGATTCAGGCTGCTGCCGTCGTCCATCAGGACTCTGGTGAGGTGAAATCCATGGATGATTGGGTCTAAAACCAATGCGGCGAATCCACCATGGCGGATGCTGGTGGGGTGGTCCCTTCGGTCAAAACTAATCGGGTAGGACGACCATGGATTGAACTTCGGGGTAACTGGCACCATCGCGTGTACATCCCTGAGTGCACGCTTCCGCTCCCTTTTGGGTATGTGCATTGCGTATATCATGTTCACCGTCCGCACCTATGGGGGGAAACCCTTCTGTCCTCTATTGTTCGGCGGTCGGGTCTCTTCCTCGTCATCGCTATGCAGCCCCTTGTCATTGTTTTCGGCAATTAACTTGCCTGCCTGCTTGATTACCCAACAGTCCCTGTTGGTGTGGTTGGCTGGCTTTTCGGGGGTGCCATGTATATGGCACGAGCGGTCGAGTATTCGGCCCAAATTGGACGGACCCGGAGTAGTTCTTTTGAATGGCTTTTTCCACTGACCGGGTTTAGAGCCTCTGAATCCGGCATTGACTGTCGTATCTTCACTATTATCGCCGTTAATGCGGTGTTTATTTTTGTTGCGACGTGACCTGCCATTACGGTCCTTGATATCCGGACTGCCAAAATTTTTGCTGAGGTTGTTACTGCGTGCTAGCCAGCTATCCTCACCCGCGCAGAAGCGGGTCATGAGTGATGTGAGGGCGGCCATGGATTTCGGCTTTTCATGTCCCAGGTGCCGGGCAAGCCACTCATCGCGGATGTTATGTTTGAAGGCCGCGAGGGCCTCCGCATACGGACAGTCGACAATTTGGTTTTTCTTGGTTAAGAACCGTGTCCAGAACTGTCTGGCCGATTCGTCTGGCTGTTGAATTATATGGCTTAGGTCGTCAGCCTCTGGTGGTCGCACATACGTGCCTTGGAAGTTATCGAGGAATGCGGCTTCCAGGTCTTCCCAACTCCCAATCGACTCTGCTAGCAAGCTGTTAAGCCAATGCTGGGCTGGTCCTTTAAGCTTGAGTGGGAGATATTTGATGGCATGAAGATCGTCACCGCGGGCCATGTGGATGTGAAGGAAATAGTCTTCGATCCAAACCGCGGGGTCTGTTGTGCCATCGTAAGATTCAATATTCACGAGTTTAAACCCTTCGGGGATTTGATGATCCATTACTTCATCTGTGAAGCATAGTGGGTGTGCGGCGCCTCTGTACTGGGCGATATCACGACGGAGCTCAAAAGAGCTTTGTCTATTTTGCTCGGCCCGGCCGGACTTACTGTGTCCGGCGCGACGGTTGTCGTCACGTATCATGGGGCGCCCACGCGATCCATAGATTGATCTTGCTTGTCTTGCCTTATCCTCCAATATATCTCGCAAGTCCGAAGCGCTCCCTTGTGGCCTTGTGCTTTTCGAGCGATGTCGGGGTACGGTTCTAGTGAAGGGCCTAGAGGCCTCTCTGTCACGACCACGGGGTGGTCGGTCAGCCGTATTGTCTGCTGGTGATGCGGGTTCATACGCCTCCTCCTCTAATCGGGGGAGCAGCTTGCGTTTAGGGTAGCTTTTGGAGGGGCGCTGGAGCTCATGCTCTTCGGTCGCGAGGACTTCAGTCCATCTGTCGGGTAGCAGATCTTGATCAGCTCTAAGCTGTTGCTGCTTTTTCTTGAGGCTGTTTGCCGTGGCCATAAGCCTGCGTTTAAAACACTCTTGTTCGACAGGATCCTCAGGCACGACGAATTCGTCATCGTCGAGGCTTGCCTCGTCTCCGGAGGGAGGCATATAATCCTCTACCTCTACTTCTGCCGCTCTCTCATGAGGGCTGGCGTCTCCGTCCTCCTGTGCTGAATCTTGCTGGAGTGGGTTGTCTTCGGCACTGTCTGGGGTGTTATTATCTCCGGTGCCGGAATCTTCATTCTTGCTGTGGCGGGATTTAGAGCGGCGCCGCTGACGCCGGCGCTTGGGCTGTTCCTTGGAGGGGTCATCCTCCGCTGTTCCTTCGCCATTCCCATCCTTTGGGATATCCACCATGTATATGTCATATGATGAGGTGGCTTTCCAGTGCCCGGTAGGCGCTGGTTCTTGGTCGTTTCCGGCATCATCGTCCATACCGTCAATGTCTTCGGAGTCATAGTCTAGCATATCGGTTAGATCGTCGATAGTGGCTACTAAGTGGGTGGTGGGTGGGCTTTGAATTTCTTCGTCGTCCGCATCCCAACCGTCCTGACCGCAGTCCGGCCAGGGCTCTCCTGATAACGAGAGATACTTTAGCGAACTCAAGATGTCGCCGAAAGGTGAGTGTTGAAAGATGTCCGCAGCGGTGAACTCCATGACCGGCGCCCAATCGGATTCGATTGGAGGGGGCGCGGGAGGTTCGGAGTCCGGCGAGGAGTCCGGCACCTCGGAGTCACGAGCTTCATGAGGGACAAGGTCAGTGTTCGGCTCTATCGCCGTAGAGGTTGCAGCCCCCGAGGCGGTGTCTAGCCATCCGTCCTCGATCTGCGCAGCCGGCTCCGAATTGAAGATCGGAGCGGGCTCGAGTGTGGCCTCCAGGGTACTGTCCGGCTGCAGAGCTAAATCATGCCTGTCGTGACAGTGCGGCGCGCTTGGCTGTGGCTCGAATCCATCGAAGATCAAGTCCCCGCGGATGTCAGTCGTGAAGTTGAAACTTCCAAATCTGACCTGACGGCCAGGGGCATAGCTTTCGATCTGCTCCAGATGGCCAAGCGAATTGGCCCATAGTGCAAAGCCGCCAAATACGAAGATCTGTCCGGGGAGGAAGGTCTCACCCTGGACTACATCGTTGTTGATGATCGAAGAAGCCATGGAGCCTATTGGTGACGACACAAAGGAACTCTCAATGAAAGCACCAATGTCGGTGTCAAAACCGGCGGATCTCGGGTAGGGGGTCCCGAACTGTGCGTCTAGGCGGATGGTAACAGGAGACAAGGGACACGATGTTTTACCCAGGTTCGGGCCCTCTTGATGGAGGTAAAACCCTACGTCCTGCTTGATTAATATTGATGATGTGTGTTACAAGAGTAGATCTACCACGAGATCAAGGAGGCTAAACCCTAGAAGCTAGCCTATGGTATGATTGTTGTTCGTCCTACAGACTAAAGCCATCCGGTTTATATAGACACCGGAGAGGGCTAGGGTTACACAGAGTCGGTTACAATGGTAGGAGATCTACATATCCGTATCGCCAAGCTTGCCTTCCACGCCAAGGAAAGTCCCATCCGGACACGGGACGAAGTCTTCAATCTTGTATCTTCATAGTCTTGGAGTCCGACCGATGATGATAGTTCGGCTGTCCGGACACCCCCTAGTCCGGGACTCCCTCACCCGTTCTCCATGGACCGAGTGAACAAGCCATCCTCTCTGAAGGTGCTTCCGGAGGAGAAGGCTCAAGTTAAGATGTTGGTGGAGTGCGTAGTCCAGCTTATTCGCGACGGAGTGACTGGCATGGATCTTCTGGAGGTTTTCCTTCGATGGCGCATTCAGCCACTTCAATATCGGGGCCATCCGATGTGGTTGTACTCTGGTACTGAAGATACCACTCGGGTCCATCCGGAGGAAGTCGATGATGCCACTCTGGAGAGCTGGATGACTGCCATCACAGGGAACAAAGATAATCCTCGTGGAGCCAGGAGGATCCCGCCACTTGACCAGTCATACGATCCAGACAAGGTCTGACCAAATATCTCTGATTGTGACTTGTTTCCTTCGTTCTGTTTTGGTACCATTCAGTCGACTGACTTTCGTCTTGTTTGCCTTCTTCCAGGTCACCACCGAGATGTATTCGATGCCCAATGGGGCGCAAGAACAGACCGAGGAGGAGGAAGGGAGCAGAGGTGAAAGTCAAGAGGAGTGGGAATCCGATGGTGAGGAGGACGAAGAAGATCCTGGTTCTGGTGAGGAGGAGGAGGAGGAAGAAGTCGAGCCTCCTCGTACTGAAAGACGGTCCAAGCTCGCCCATGACCCTGCAGTCGAGCGTGGCAAGGGAGCCGTGCCTGCTGGGCAGTCGACCAAACGCCCTCGGACGACTTCTCCGGCGCCGATTGAGAAAGCGTCGAAGCAACCCCGAGCGGCACCGTCAAAACCGGCGAAGGCCCTACCAAAGATGAGGATGGAGATTCCGACTATTTCTGGGTAATGGCATAACTCATGTTTTCTCTTTTAACATGGATATATTCTTGGTCGACCCGATCACTGACCGACTGATTTCTGAAATCGCAGTGCTGCTACTTCTGAGACCTCAGCCAGGCATGAAGATCAAGAAATGGAGGAAGTTGCCACTTCCAATCCTGGTATGATCTGTGCAGTTTCACTTTCGGTCGATCGGATCTTCATTTTTAACTTTGAATCTTTTCTGTAGCTCCACCTAGCATTATCATTGATCTCCCTGACGATGATGATGAGGATCCACTGAGGTAAAGGAGGAATAGGAAAGCGTCTGCTGGCAAGACTGCTCAGGTTGCGTCAGCACTTGAGACATTGGTTCCGGAGGGAGGCAACGTCGCTCGGGCTACCGTGTCTTTTGCGGTGCCGTTGACGAGTGCCCGCCCTCCGTCGTCGGGTGCTGATCCACCTTCCCTCTTCTCCACACACCATGTCCCAAAGGACCAAGCAGGTGCTGCCAAGGAAGCCATACGCCAGGAGGGGTTCATGATGGAGCAGGTGAAGGCGATCCGAGACGCCAGCCAAGCAGCTTATGATGCAAGTTTAGCTCTTCAGAGCAATGTCCAGGTTAGTTGACCACCGCCTGTTCTGTTAGGATATGATACCTGACAATTTTTCTTTCTGAAAATCTTAGTATTTGTCATACACCCACTGGGTGTGTCGATTGAAATGTCTGGATTAGTGGGGGCACGCTAAGTGCACCTACTGGGTGTAGTCCCCGAGACTACGGTGGACTGCTAGCAGTCGACTGTAGTCTTTATGTCTTGAACTTTTTTCTCTTTTACTTTCTTCACTCGATCTGGTCGAATGGAATCATGGAACCAGTGGGGGCACGCTGAGTGCACCCACTGGGTGTAGTCCTCGAGACCGTGGTCGACTGCTGGTAGTCGGCTATGGTCTGAAGAATACTTCGCTCTTTTTTTTTGAAACTATGTCTAATTGTTGGTAGTTAGCCTTTCTGTCTCTTTTGGTCGACTGATCGGCCTGAACAGATAGAACTAGTGGGGGCACGCTGAGTGCACCCACTTGGTGTAGTCCCCGAGACTACAGTTGAATGTTTTGATTCGGCTGTAGTCTTAGAAATACTACGATTTTTCTCTCAGTCACTCAGAAGTGACCTATTTTTGACGTCTGCCGATTGATCTTTCGCAAAAATCTTGCGAGCTCGTGGCTCGTTACACTGAGTTGGAGAACAAGCATATCCAGCTCGAACTTGATCTGAATCTTGTCCAAGAGAACTTCACGAAGGCGAAGGAGGAGGCAAAAGGTATGTTTGGTGAGAACCTTGACGACTGTCTTTAATTTTTGTCCATCCCCGAGTCTGATCTCACTCTCATTTTGCAGATAAACTAAAGGATGCTCTGAAGAAGAAGGACCTCGACCTCGCAGAAAACGGCTTCGGACAAGACGAAACTCGCAGAAGAAGAGCTAGCTTCAATTAAGAAACTTGAAGAGGAGAATACCAATCTGAAAGCTGCTCTCGACACGGCCAACAAGTATGCCAGTCGACTAAAGAATGACAAGTTGGCCTTGAGCGATAAGGCTAGTGAGCTGGCGGGAAAGAAGAACGACTTCGAGGTTTATCTGGGGGGGCTCGCCAAGAAGTTGTTCCTCATGCTCGAAGGTAACCCCTTATATCCGACTAGTAATCACTGACTTATTGTAGGAATGTTAGCTTATCCTTGGATCGTATCCACAGAATTCTGCCAAAACTTTAAAGAGGAGACTAGTCGAGTGGAGACTGGCTTGGATCCCATCAACTCTCCTGTGAAGGATGAAGCCGCCATGAACGTGCTCCGTCTCGAGTCTCGCGTTGCTGCTGTGGTCGACTATCTTGCAAGACTGAAGGTTGCAACATCGCGCATCGACACAGCACTCTGGCCAGGAGAAACACTTCAGAACGACCTCGAGTCTCTGATGACTCGACTGAACAAAGTTCCAAGTCGAGTGCAAGAATGGAAGAAGTCTTCTGCCAGATGTGGTGCCGACGTTGCTCTGTCTCTGGTCCGTGTTCACTGCAAGGACGCGCGAGAGGACAAGCTGGCGTCTCTCAAGGTGGCCAATACCAAGAAGCATGACTTCAGATCTTTCACGGAGACCTTCATTGCTGCTGCCACTCGGATTGCAGATGGAATCGACCTGGACAAGTTTGTTGCGCCTTCCAGTCCTCCGCGGGAGGAGTAAAAACTTCTATGCTTGATGCCTTAAATTTGCCTCGGAATACCGAGTGGTTTTTGTAAACAATAAACTTTAACAGGCTTGGTGCCTGAGCACTTCTGGATCCGTAGGACGCTATCTGAACTTGGGTTTGCCGTTGAATATGTTTGCATTTGCCTTCGAACGATCATTGTCCTTCGCTCGGAATATATACTAGTGTTTGTGATCCACTTTTGCAGGTAGGGACGAAGCACAAATTGCAATCGACTTGTACCTCGTCATGCTTCGGCGAGCACTGGGCTGCAGCTAATCCCTCAAGTGGGAGGTTTGCTCTCCACTCGGTAAGATTTTCAAAAACTTAGGCGAGCACTGGACTACAGCTAAGCCTCCGAGTGTGAGGTTTGCTCTCCACTCGGTAGGATTTTCAAAAACTTAGGCGAGCACTGGGCTGCAGCTAAGCCCCCGAGTGGGAGGTTTGCTCTCCACTCGGTAGGATTTACAAAAACTTAGGCGAGCACTGGGCTGCAGCTAAGCCCCCGAGTGGGAGGTTTGCTCTCCACTCGGTAGGATTTTCAAAAACTTAGGCGAGCACTGGGCTGCAGCTAAGCCCCCGAGTGGGAGGTTTGCTCTCCACTCGGTAGGATTTTCAAAAACTTAGGCGAGCACTGGGCTGCAGCTAAGACCCCGAGTGGGAGGTTTGCTGTCCACTCGGTAGTATTTTTGTGGCGTACCTCTGAAGGAGAAGGTAGCAGTCGACCTGCGCTTCGTCCTCCTTGCGGGTCGCATGTTGTATTTGTGGCGTAGCTCGGAAGGAGAAGGTAGCAGTCGACCTACGCTTCGCCCTCCTTGCGGAGCGCATGTTGTATTTGTGGCGTAGCTCGGAAGGAGAAGGTAGCAGTCGACCTGCGCTTCGTCCTCCTTGCGGAGCGCATGTTGTATTTGTACTTAGGCAAACACTAGGCTGCAACTAAGCCCCCGAGTGGAAGGCTGGCTCACCACTCGACAGGATTTTGTTTAAACTTAGGCGAGTACTTGGACTGCAGCTAAGCCTCTGAGTGGAAGACTGGCTCACCACTCGGTAGGATTTTGTTTAAACTTAGGAGAGTACTTGGACTGCAGCTAAGCCTCCGAGTGAAAGGCTGGCTCACCACTTGGTAGGATTTTGTTTAAACTTAGGCGAGTACTTGGACTGCAGCTAAGCCTCCGAGTGGAAGACTGGCTCACCACTCGGTAGGATTTTGTTTAAACTTAGGCGAGTACTTGGACTGCAGCTAAGCCTCCGAGTGGAAGGCTGGATTACCACTCGGTAGGATTTTGTTTAAACTTAGGCGAAACGGATTCGCAGCTAAGCCCCCGAGTGGGAGGCTGTCTCACCACTCGGTAAGGATTTTTTTTTACAAACTTAGGCGAAACGGATTCGCAGCTAAGCCACCCATTAGGGGACTGCTTTATGTGGACAAAAGAAACAACAATCACTGGAAAAATTATAAAACTCTTGTCTTTGATAAATAAACTACAGAAGTACTTTTATTACAACTCATCCGAGTGAATACTTAAGTATAAAAGGGGCGGAGTAGCTCCGTGTTCCATGCTCGGGGCTCGTCAATCTGGTGCTCGACATTGTAAAGACGGTACGCCCCATTGTGGAGAACTTTGGTGACGATGAAGGGACCTTCCCAAGTAGGAGCAAGCTTGTGAGGCTTCTGTTGATCCACTCGGAGAACCAAGTCTCCCTCTTGGAAGGCTCGACTCTTCACGTTTTTGGCATGGAATCGACGCAAGTCCTGCTGATAAATGGTCGATCGGATCAGGGCCATCTCTCTTTCTTCTTCTAGAAGGTCAATTGCGTCCTATCGGGCTTGTTCTGCTTCAGCTTCAGTGTAGAGTTCGACCCGAGGTGCGTTGTGAAGCAGGTCACTCGGCAGGACTGCTTCAGCTCCGTAAACTAAGAAGAATGGAGTTCTCCCAGTTGACCGATTAGGTGTGGTCCTTAATCCCCAAAGTACTGACGGAAGTTCGTCGACCCATGCGCCAGCTGCGTGCTTGAGAATGCGCATCAGTCGGGGTTTCAGTCATTTGAGAATTAAACCATTTGCTCGTTCCGTCTGCCCATTCGACTGAGGGTGAGCGACTGAAGCATAGTCGACTCGTGTGCCCTGAGACGTGCAGAAGGCTCTAAATTCCTCGGAATCAAAGTTCGACCCATTATCACTGATGATGCTATGGGGAACTCCATATCTGAATACCAACTCCCTGATGAAGCTGACAGCAGTGCCGGCATCAAGATTCTTGATGGGTTTAGCTTCAATCCACTTAGTGAACTTGTCGACTGCCACCAGCACATGGGTGAAACCGCTTCTGCCTGTTCTTAGTGGTCCAACCATATCCAATCCCCATACAGCGAACGGCCAGACGTGTGGGGTGGTCTTCAAGGCTGAGGCGGGCTTGTGTGACATATTGGAGTAAAACTGACATCCTTCGCACTTGTCGACTATCTCCTTTGCCATTTCATTTGCTCTCGGATAGTAAAATCCCGCTCGGTATGCTTTAGCCACAATTGTCCGAGAAGACGCATGATGGCCATAGGTCCCCGAGTGGATATCGTCAAGGATTATCCGACCTTCTTCTGGCGTTATACATTTCTGACCGACTCCAGTCGCGCTCTCTCTGTACAATTGTCCCTTTATCACGGTAAAGGCTTTGGATCGGCGGATGATCTGTCGAGCCTCTTCTTCATCCTCTGGGAGCTCTTTCCTTAATATATACGCGATGTACGGCACTGTCCAGTCGGGAGTGATGACCAATGCTTCCATGATCAGGTCGACCACTGCTGGAACTTCTACTTCAGTCGGATCTGTGACACTTTTTGGCTGCGGAGCTTCTTTGGTAAAAGGATCTTCCTGAACTGATGGAGTATGGATATGTTCCAAGAACACATCACTGGGAATGGCTTCTCTCTTGGAACCTATCTTCGCCAAATCATCAGCTGCTTGATTCTTCAGTCGGGGTATATGATGGAGCTCTAACCCTTCAAATTTCTTCTCCAGCTTCCTTACCGCATTGCAGTAACCAGTCATGGCTGGGCTTCTAACGTCCCACTCCTTCATCACCTGATTGACCACCAAATCTGAATCGCCATAAACCATAAGGCGACGGACGCCGAGTGAAATGGCCATGCACAACCCGTACAAAAGTGCTTCATATTCTGCTTCATTGTTGGAGGAATCAAAGTGGATCTAGAGCACATATCTGAGCTTATCTCCTTGGGGGGAAACCAATACTACCCCAGCACCGGAACCATTCAACATCTTAGAACCGTCAAAGAACATGGTCCAGTGCTCCGAGTGAACTTGAGTCGGCAGTTGTTGTTCAATCCACTCGGCGATGAAATCTGCTACTGCTTGGGACTTAATGGCTTTCTTTGCCTCAAACTTGATATCAAGGGGAAGGAGTTCAATCGCCCACTTTGCCACTCGACCAGTTGCATCTCTGTTGTGCAAAATCTCTGATAATGGGGCGTCGCTGACGACTGTAATGGAATGATCAGAGAAATAGTGAGCAACCTTCTTCGTGGTCATGTAAATCCCATATACAAGCTTCTGATAATGAGGGTATCTTTGCTTCGATGGGGTCAATACTTCGGAAAGATAATATACTGGGCGCTGAACTTTGAAGGCTTTCCCTTCTTCTTCCCGCTCGACCGTAAGTACTGTACTGACGACTTGTCCTGTGGCTGCAATGTAAAGCAACAGGGGCTCTTTGCTGACTGGGGCAGCAAGCACCGGCTGGGTGGAGAGCAGAGCTTTAAGTTCTGCAAACGCTGCATCAGCTTCTGGAGTCCACTCGAACTTGTCTGACTTCTTCATCAGTCGGTAAAGAGGCAATGCCTTTTCACCGAGGCGAGAGATGAATCGACTTAACGCGGCCAAGCATCCAGTAAGTTTCTGGACATCGTGCACACGCACGGGGCGTTTCATTCGGAGTATAGTACCAACTTTTTCCGGGTTGGCGTCGATTCCTCGTTCGGAAATGAGAAAACCGAGTAACTTTCCGCCAGGAACTCCGAATGTGCACTTTGATGGATTAAGCTTGATATCATACCTCCTGAGATTGGCAAACGTTTCAGCGAGGTCAGTCAACAGGTCGGAACCCTTCCGTGATTTGACCACAGTATCATCCATGTATTCTTCCTCGTTCCGACTGATTTGAGTGAGCAAACACTTCTGAATCATCCTCATGAACGTGGCTCCGGCATTCTTGAGGCCGAATGGCATGGTGACATAGCAGAAGCATCCGAATGGGGTGATAAAAGCTGTTTTGATCTCGTCGGGTCCATACAGACGGATCTGATGATAACCGGAATAGGCATCTAAAAAAGACAGGCGCTCACATCCCGCAGTCGAGTCGACTATTTGGTCGATGCGGGGGAGAGGAAAATGATCTATCGGGCAGGCCCGATTGATATGTTTGAAATCAATGCACATGCGAAGTGACTTGTCCTTCTTGGGGACCATGACAACATTGGCGAGCCACTCGGAGTGGTAAATCTCTCGGATAAACTCTGCTGCTAAGAGCCGAGCTACCTCCTCGCCAATGGCTTTTCTCTTCTGGATGGCAGACCGTCGAAGATGTTCCTTGACAGGTTTCACCTTTGAGTCGACTCGTAGGCGATGCTCAGCCAGCCCCCTGGGAACACCCGGCATGTCAGCAGGCTTCCATGCGAAGATGTCCCAGTTCTCACGGAGGAACTGGATGAGCGCTTCTTCCTATTTGGAGTCGAGTGTTGTTGAGATATGAGTCGGAGCAGCATTGGGGTCGGTCGGGTGGATGTGAATCGGCTTTGTCTCACCAGACGACTGAAACGCTGATTCGGTAGCAGGCTTCTTGGCTCGCAACAAATCACTCGGATCTGCGGTTTTCTGGTATTCCTGCAGCTCTACCACTGCCATCTGAGCATCGGCGATCTTTGAGCCCTTCTGAAAGCACTCTTCTGCCTTTTTCCGATTGCCAGTGATGGTGATCACCCCTTTGGGACCAGGCATCTTCAATTTGAGGTACACGTAACATGGTCGAGCCATGAATCGTGCATAAGCTGGCCTGCCTAAAATGGCGTGATAAGCACTCTGGAAATCCACAACTTCAAATGTTAACTTTTCTTTGCGGAAATGCTTTGAATCGCCGAAAACCACATCAAGAGCAATTTGGCCGAGTGATTCAGCCTTTTTCCCAGGAATGACTCCATGGAAACTCATGTTGCTGGAACTGAGTCTGGACATCGGAATGCCCATTCCCTTCAGCGTCTCCGCATACAATATGTTCAGTCCGCTGCCACCGTCCATCAGAACCTTAGTCAGTCGAGTGCCTTCGACGACTGGGTCGACCACCAAAGCTTGCCTCCCAGGGGTGGCTATGTGTGTCGGATGATCAGACTGGTCGAATGTGATGGCGGTCTGAGACCACTTCAGATAACTGGGTGTTGCCGGAGCAACCATATTCACTTCCCGGTTGATAACTTTCAATCGACTTTTGCTCTCAACATCAGCAAAAATCATCAGGGTGGAATTGACATGGGGGTATCCTTCATCACTGTCCTCTTTGTCCTCAATCTTGTCCGACTCCTTTTCTTTATCCTTGGGCTGTTTCCCTTGAAACTGCTGGATTAAGAGCCGGCACTGGCGAGTGGTATGTTTCGGGTAAATGAAGTTACCCTCTTCATCATTCTTCGTGTGGATGTGGCATGGCAAATCCATCACGTCGTTTCCTTCCTTGTCCTTCACCTTCTTGGGGTTCCAAGATCCTTTGGGCTTCCCTTTAAACTTGCCCTGAGTCACGGCCAAGGCTTCTCCACGAGCAGTTGGCTCGGCTTTCTGCTTCTGCTTCCAACTGGAGTTCCCTTTTTCCGACTGGCTCGGCTTGTACTTGCCACTCCGGAGTCAATCCTCTTCTTCGCCATTGGCATATTTGGTGGCAATTTCCATCATTCGACTCAGAGTCATGTCTTCAGTCCGACCAAACTTCAAACTTAACTCTCTGTTCTTAACACCTTCCTTGAAGGCATAGACTGCTTGGTGATCAGATACGTTCTCCACCGTATGATGCAATGTGATCCACCTCTGGATGTAATCTCTCAGGGTTTCATTCGACTTTTGTACGCAAACCTGCAGCTCTGTCAGACCTGCAGGCCGTTTGCACGTTCCTTCAAATGTCCTGACAAACACTCGGGCAAGATCTTCCCAAGTGTAAATGCTGCTAGGAGCCAACTGATTCAGCCAGGCTCTGGCCGAGCCCTCCAACATAAGCGGTAAGTGTTTCATGGCCACCTCATCATTACCACCGCCAATCTGAACAGCCACTCGGTAGTCCTCAAGCCAAGTATCGGGCTTGGACTCACCAGTGAACTTACTCACCCCAGTCGCCAACCTGAAGTTGGGAGGGATCACCGCGGCTCTGATGGCTCTGCTAAAACACTCTGGTCCTGAGACATGAACTCGGCTGCTGGTGGGCGCATCTTTGTCATGGCGTTCTCGGTGAGCTCTATTCCGGTCGACCAGACCTTGCACGATAATGGACCTCGCGTCAAAGCCTGGTTCTCTGGGGTCGACTGGAACCCTTCGCCCAACACTGTGTTGGCGTCTGTCATCTTGCTGCCGAGGGGCGTAAGACCCACCCCTTGGGGGAGGAGTGGGCACTCGAAGCCGATCATCACGATCGAATCGGTAATCATACTGATCACGTCGACCCCCACGTCCCTCACGCCGCAGAGGCGATCTTGGGCTATGGGCCGACTGGACTGTATTCACAGCGACGGATCGACTGTGAATCCTATTACGCGACTGCGATACAGCTGAATTTTGATCTCCTGCTGCCCGGAGCAAATCTCTGATCTGCATCAAGCCTCTGCCAGCCTCTGACTGAGAGGGCTGAATCGACTCCACTATACGGGCTGCAACTGCCAGATTCTGAATTGGGGTTCGATATACCTGAGTCGGTGGCGGAAAGAGTTGACGTCGACTGGAGTCTGGAACTCGTTGCCGCGCGCGCTCGTCGAGTGCTCGCTGGAGGTTCTCCAGTCGAGTGCGCTCAGCCAAGTTGGCCAAATGCGTGTCCTCCAAGGCGCGAGCCTCGGGGGTTTCTCCTAGGATAGGAGTATGCAGAGCATCCATGTTCAGGCGGCGAAGATCTTCTCTTTGCAACGAGGTGAGTGGCTCGGGTTGATACTCCTCGTGGACCTGAGCTGGGTCGCCTCCGCCGTCCCCTCCGTCGGTGCGGGGGAAGCCGGGAGGACTACGAGGCCCATTGACCATCGGGACCTCTGCCACTGGATCACTGCTGTCGCACTCGGATGCAGTCTCTACAGAGCCAGTCGACAGATCGAACAGGCCGTAAAGAGATTCGTCGGGCTCAATCGCCGTGACTTGGGTGGTGGCCGATTGGTGAGCCACTGCGTGTCTCAGCCACCGCTGAAGCCTC
The DNA here is from genome assembly GCF_018294505.1 of Triticum aestivum. Taxonomy (NCBI): domain Eukaryota; kingdom Viridiplantae; phylum Streptophyta; class Magnoliopsida; order Poales; family Poaceae; genus Triticum; species Triticum aestivum. The sequence continues at coordinate 641,632,117 of NC_057810.1, forward strand.
GACCGACCAGAGCGCTTGCGCTGGCGGGAGACAGGGAGGGAGGAAGACGCAGGGGTCGACCGATACGGGGCCCACGGTTGCCGCAGCAGGACGCCGCGGACACATGCGCGAAAGTGTGTCGCCCCATGGACTGGGAGCGCGTCGATGTTGAGTGGAGCCTCCTGGAGCCAAGTGGAGTCGTCGGCGATAAACGTGAGTACGCCGAGACGGATCTCGCGGCCCTCCACTAAAACTCCGCCAGAAACCATGGCGAAGGCGATCGGAACAATTGCAACTTCTCCAATAAGTCGCTAAGACACCGGCCCCACAGTGGGCGCCAACTGTCGTGGTTCTAAGCCTGACAGTAGAATAGGGGGTAGGTATGGAGAGGCAAGATCCTAGCTATGGAGTAGTTGTATACGCAAGGGAGTTACGAGTTCAGGCCCTTCTCGGAGGAAGTAACAGCCCTACATCTCGGAGCCCGGAGGCGGTCGACTGGATTATATGCGTATGAGTTACAGAGGTGCGAACCCCTCTGCCTGTGGAGGGGGGTGGCTTATATAGAGTGCGCCAGGACCCCAGCCAGCCCGCGTAGCGGAGGGTTCAATGTACATAAAGGCCTGGCGTTATTGGTAACGCCTTACATAAAGTGCTATCATGGCCATAAAGACTACTTAATAATAGACCTTTTGGGTGCAGAGTGACCCTAGGTTTCCTGGTGGTCGAGTGAGTCTTCATGGTCGAGTGTCTTCGAGTCCGTCGAGTGGAATCCTCCAGGTCGACTGAAAGGCAGTTTCTTCTAGAGATGTCCTTGGGGAGGGTACCTTGGACAGGTCCATGACCCTACCCTAGGTACATGGCTTCATCATTACTCTCATTAGAAGGTGGGCACGGGTGATCAATCCGCTCTTCCTCCTTTTGTTCTTTGCTTTCCTCCTCATATTTTTCATCCAATGAGCTCATAGTTTCATCAATTTCTTCTTCCATAGATTCCTGCAAAATATTAGTCTCTTCTTGGACAGCGGAGACTTTCTTAATAAGTGCAATAATATGGGCATTATATTCATAATTCTCATAACAATATTTAAGGATAGCTAAATTTTCAGATCTATAACAAGCATCATCAAAATCCTCAAACTCTTTAAACATGGATTCAATTTCATAAGCACCCATAAAAGCAACAAATTCTTCTATTTGTTCCACATCATAGTAATCATATACACCTCTAGCATAAGAAGCCAAGGTTTCATTATCATTAAATTTGCATGAAAAGGGAAGGTATGGAGCCTCCATCCTAGAGCAACAAGTAATATCATATCTCAAGCATAGATTCCAGGCATACCAATGCAACATAATAAATTGATCCCATAATAGTTTCCCTTTTTGTGTCGAGCGATAATCCCTAAAGTATTCACGTTGATCCAACGTGTCTCCCATTATAAAGTTGAATGGGGTTTTCTCAGGATTATCAAAGTAGTATATAATATCTTTCGCATAATGAGAATCGAGGGTTTTAGGAGTTACCCCATCCTCATGAGTAGCAAGTACAGCTAATTTTTTTGGTATTTTGCGTTCCATATCCATAACTAAAGATAGAGAACAACTAAGAACAGCAAATAAAAATTACTTAGTGATAAAGCAAACAAGCACACACGAGAATATTCACCCCACTCTATGACTCCCCGGCAACGGCACCAGAAAAAGGTCTTGATAACCCACAAGTATAGGGGATCGCAACAGTTTTCGATAAGTAAGAATGTCGAACCCAACGAGGAGCTAAAGGTAGAATAAATATTCCCTCAAGTTCTATCGACCATTGATACAACTCTACGCACGCTTGACGTTTGCTTTACCTAGAACAAGTATGAAACTAGAAGTACTTTGTAGGAGTTGTTGGATAGGTTAGCAAGGTAATAAAGAGCACGAGAATAAAAACTAGGGGCTGAAAAGATAAAGAGCAAGAAAGTAAATATAGCGAGTGTGGAAAAGTGGTGGTAGGAGTTGTGGAATTGTCCCTAGGCAACTGACTATGTTACTAGACCGGTAATCACTATTGCAATTCTATTTGAGGGAGAGGCATAAGCTAACATATCATCCCTTACTTGGAATTCTATGCACTTATGATTGGAACTCTAGCAAGCATCCGCAACTACTAAAGATTAATTAAGGTAAAACCCAACCATAGCATTAAAGCATCAAGTCCCATTTTATCCCATACGCAAACAACCTACTTACTCGGGTCTGTGCTTCTGTCACTCACGCCACCCATCATAAGCAAATCATAAACATATTGCAAACCCTACAGCGGGAATCCCTCACACTTGCGCGACACGGAGGGAACAATAGTACAGCACCAATAATAAAACATGCAACTCAAACTAATCATAGCAATTCATCAATCACCGATAGGACAATGGAAATCTACTCAGACATCATAGGATGGCAACACATCATTGGATAATAATATGAAGCATAAAGCACCATGTTCAAGTAGAGGGTACAGTGGGTTGCGGGAGAGTGGACCGCTGTAGATAGAAGGGGGAAGGTGATGGAGATGTTGGTGAAGATGGCGGAGGTGTTGGTGAAGATCGCAGTGATGATGATGGCCCCCGGCGGTGTTCTGGCGCCACCGGAAGCAAGGGGGAGAGAGCCCCCCCCTTCTTCTTCTTCTTCCTTGACCTTCTCCCTAGATAAGAGAAGGGTTTCCCCTCTGTTTCTTGGCTCCCATGGCGTGGGAGGGGCGAGAGCCCCTCCGAGATTGGATCTATCTCTCTGTTTCTGCGTTCCCTGCATTCTCTGATTCTACCCCTTGACCGTTTCCTTTATATCTGGAGATCCGTAGCTCCGATTGGGGTGAATCTTTCGCCCAGATCTTTCTCATAAAATTAGCTTTCTTGCGCCAGAAGAAGAGCATCAACCGCCTTACGGGTGGACCACGAGGGTCAGGGGCGCGCCTGGGAGGGTAGGGCGCGCCCCCCTACCTCGTGACCACCCCGGACACTGTTTCGCGTTGATTTCACTTCCCAAAAATCATAAATATTCCAAAAAAATCCCCGTATGTTTTTATCCCGTTTGGACTCCGTTTGATATTGGGTTTCTGCGAAACAAAAAACATGCAACAGACAGGAACTGGCACTGGGCACTAGATCAATATGTTAGTCCCAAAAATGGTATACAAAGTTGCCAAAAGTATATAAAAGTTGGAGAATATTGGCATGGAACAATGAAAAATTATAGATACGATGGAGATGTATCAGCATAATCAAATGAAACACATGTTGACATAGTATCATAGAAACACATCAAAGTTCATAGCAACAGAGGACTCAAATAGTACATAGGTTCATAGTTCATACCAACCAAATGGAACAGAGGTTCACATGACTCTACATAGGTTCACAGTTCATAGCACCCAACTGGAACACAGGTTCACATGACTCTAATGAAACACAGGTTCACATGACAGATACATGGGTAGCATTCCCAAAAGTTTGAAATAGGAGGCAAACATCAAAGTTCAAACATTTCCACTGGCAGTGAAGTAGCTCTTCAGTCTTGCATATTTCTGAGCTTTCTTCTTTCTACCTGTTCCAGCTGTTGAAACTCCTTGAACTCTTCCACCTATCACTGATCTCATCTTTGTGGCAAAAGCAGAAGTAGATGTAGATGAAGTACCAGCAGATGAACTAGCAGTTGTAGCCCTTGTTGCTGGCCTTGGTGCTGTGAAAGCAACCCTAGGTGAAGCCCTTGGTGCTTCTCCAGTTGGTGCCCTTGGTGCTTCTTCAGGTGGAATGTAGGCTTCTGCCTTCTGCCTTCTCTTTTCATGCAGTTTAACAATCAAAGACAAAGACACATTGAAACATGGGTGGATAATTAAGTTAACATATTGACAAAGTTGATGATTTTACCATGATTCTATTCTTTCTTAACTGAAGGTCAGGCCTCAAAGATTGTGAACAGTTAGTGAACCTATGACCCATTAACTTGCAGTTGCCACATTTGATTGTAGCCATCCTAGAAGTATCTTTTGGTTTTGGCACTTCAAACCTGCCCTTCTTTCTTTTTTCTTCTTTTCTTCCACTCTGGTCCTCTTTGTGGAAAACAGGAGGATCAATATCATGTTGCTCTGTCTTGACCCAAGCATCTTCTCCTGGAACTGGATACACTATAGGTTTATATAATTCTAGGTACATTGCTTTCTTGAAGAATGGACTAACAAAATCCTCAGGTTGAATCTTGCCTTTGGAAATAGCACTGTAAGCATGGTTACATGGACACCCTGACATGTCCCACTTCCTGCATCCACAAGTGGGGTCAAGAAGGTTGACAGCATATGTCTGTGGGCCACTGGAGACCTGCCACAAGTTTGGACCTGCCCTAATTGCTTTGCAATCTCTAGCATACTGCTTGCTGAGCTCCAACATCCCTGAAGGAAATATGCCCTAGAGGCAATAATAAAGTTATTATTTATTTCCTTATATCATGATAAATGTTTATTATTCATGCTAGAATTGTATTAACCGGAAACATAATACATGTGTGAATACATAGACAAACATAGTGTCACTAGTATGCCTCTAATTGACTAGCTCGTGAATCAAAGATGGCTAAGTTTCCTAGTCATAGACAAAAGAGTTGTCATTTGATTAATGGGATCATATCATTAAGAGAATGATGTGATTGACTTGACCCATTTTGTTAGCATAGCACCCGGTCGTTTAGTATATTGCTATTGCTTTCTTCATGACTTATACATGTTCCTATGACTATGAGATTATGCAACTCCCGTTTACTGGAGGAAAACTTTGTGTGCTACCAAACGTCACAACGTAACTGGGTGATTATAAAGGTGCTCTACAGGTGTCTCCAAAGGTACTTGTTGGGTTGGCGTATTTCGAGATTAGGATTTGTCACTCCGATTGTCGGAGAGGTATCTCTGGGCCCTCTCGGTAATGCACATTACTATAAGCCTTGCAAGCAATGTAGCTAATGAGTTAGTTACGGAATTATGCATTTCGTAACAAGTAAAGAGACTTGTCGGTAACGAGATTGAACTAGGTATTGGATACCGACGATCAAATCTCGGGCAAGTAACATACCGATGACAAAGGGAACAATGTATGTTGTTATGCGGTCTGACCGATAAAGATCTTCGTAGAATATGTGGGAGCCAATATGAGCATCCAGGTTCCGTTATTGGTTATTGACCGGAGACATGTCTCGGTCATGTCTACATAGTTCTCGAACCCGTAGGGTTCGCACGCTTAAGGTTTCGATAATAGTTACATTATGAGTTTATGAGTTTTGATGTACCGAAGGAGTTCGGAGTCCCGTATGAGATCGGGGACATGACGTGGAGTCTTGAAATGGTCGAGACGTAAAGATTGATATATTGGACGACTATATTCGGAGTTCGGAAAGGTTCCGAGTGATTAGGGTATTTTTCGGAGTACCGGAGAGTTACGGGAATTCGCCGGGGAGTATATGGGCCTTATTGGGCTTTAGGGGAAAGAGAGAGGAGAGGCTGGGCGCCCCCCCAAGGCCTAATCCGAATTGGACTAGGGGGAGGGGGTGTGCCCCCTCCTTCCTTCTCTTCTCTTCCCCCTTTCCTCGACTCCTACTCCTATTACTTGGAAGGGGGGAATCCTACTCCCGGTGGGAGTAGGACTCCTCCTTGGCGCGCCCTCCTTGGCCGGCCGCCCCCTCCCCCTTGGCTCCTTTATATACGGGGGCAAGGGGGCACCTCTAGACACACAAGTTGATCTTCGTGATCATTCCTTAGCCGTGTGCGGTGCCCCCCTCCACCATATTCCACCTCGGTCATATCGTTGCAGTGCTTAGGCGAAGCCCTGCATTGGTAGAACATCATCATCGTCACCATGCCGTCGTGTTGACGGAACTCATCCCTGACACCCTGCTGGATCGGAGTCCGGGGATCGTCATCGAGCTGAACGTGTGCTGAAATCGGAGGTGACGTACGTTCGGTACTTGGATCGGTCGGATCGTGAAGACGTACGACTACATCAACCGTGTTGTCATAACGCTTCCGCTTTTGGTCTACGAGGGTACATGGACGACACTCTCCCCTCTCGTTTCTATACATCACCATGTTCTTGCATGTGCGTAGGAAATTTTTTGAAATTACTACGTTCCCCAACAGTGGCATCCGAGCTTGGTTTTATGCGTAGATGTCATATGCACGAGTAGAAAACAAGTGAGTTGTGGGTGATACAAGTCATAATGCTTACCAGCATGTCATACTTTGGTTAAGCGGTATTGTGACATGAAGCGACCCAGACCGACATTACGCGTACGCTTATGCGAGACTGGTTTCACCTTTACGAGCACTCGTGCTTAAAGGTGACTGGTGGGTGTCTGTCTCTCTCACTTTAGTTGAACCAAGTGTGGCTACGCCCGGTCCTTGCGAAGGTTAAAACAGCACCAACTTGACAAACTATCGTTGTGGTTTTGATGCATAGGTAAGAATGGTTCTTGCTCAGCCCGTAGCAGCCACGTAAAATTTGCAACAACAAAGTAGAGGATGTCTAACTTGTTTTTGCAGGGCATGTTGTGATGTGATATGGTCAAGACGTGATGCTATATTTTATTGTATGAGATGATCATGTTTTGTAACCGAAGTTATCGGCAACTGGCAGGAGCCATATGGTTGTCGCTTTATTGTATGAAATGCAAACGCCCTATAATTGCTTTACTTTATCACTAAGCGGTAGCGATAGTCATAGAAGCAATGGATGGCGTAACGACAACGATGCTACGATGGAAGATCAAGGTGTCGCGCCGGTGACGATGGTGATCATGACGGTGCTTCGGAGATGGAGATCACAAGCACAAGATGATGATGGCCATATCATATCACTTATATTGATTGCATGTGATGTTTATCCTTTATGCATCTTATCTTGCTTTGATTGACGGTAGCAATTTAAGATGATCTCTCACTAAATTATCAAGAAGTGTTCTCCCTGAGTATGCACCGTTGCGAAAGTTCTTCGTGCTGAGACACCACGTGATGATCGGGTGTGATAGGCTCTACGTTCAAATACAACGGGTGCAAAACAGTTGCACATGCGGAATACTCAGGTTAAACTTGACGAGCCTAGCATATAACAGATATGGCCTCGGAACACAGAGACCGAAAGGTCGAGCGTGAATCATATAGTAGATATGATCAACATATTGATGTTCACCGTTGAAACTACTCCATCTCACATGATGATCGGACATGGTTTAGTTGATTTGGATCACGTAATCACTTAGATGACTAGAGAGATGTCTATCTAAGTGGGAGTTCTTAAGTAATATGATTAATTGAACTTAAATTTATCATGAACTTAGTCCTAGTAGTATTTTGCAAATTATGTTGTAGATCAATAGCTTGCGTTGTTGCTTTCATGTGTTTATTTTGATATGTTCCTAGGGAAAATTGTGTTGAAAGATGTTAGTAGCAATGATGCCGATTGGATCCGTGATCTGAGGTTTATCCTCATTGCTGCATAGAAGAATTATGTCCTTAATGCACCGCTAGGTGACAGACCTATTGCAGGAGCAGATGCAGACGTTATGAACGTTTGGCTAGCTCAATATGTTGACTACTTGATAATTTAGTGCACCATGCTTAACGGCTTAGCATCGGGACTTCAAAGACATTTTGAACGAAATGGACCATATGAGATGTTCCAGGAGTTGAAGTTAATATTTCAAGCAAATACTCGAGTTGAGAGATATGAAGTCTCCAACAAGTTCTATGGCTAAAAGATGGAGGAGAATCGCTCAACTAGTGAGCATGTGCTCAGATTGTCTGGGTACTACAATCACTTGAATCAAGTGGGAGTTAATCTTCCAGATAAGATAGTGATTGGCAGAGTTCTCTAGTCACCATCACCAAGTTAGTAGAACTTTGTGATGAACTATAGTATGCAAGGGATGACGAAAACGATTCCCGAGCTCTTCGTGATGTTGAAATCGACGAAGGTAGAAATCAAGAAAGAGCATCAAGTGTTGATGGTTGACAAGATCACTAGTTTCAAGAAAAGGGCAAAGGGAAAGAAAGGGGAACTTCAAGTAGAATGACAAGCAAGTTGTCACTCCCACGAAGAATCCCAAAGCTGAACCAAATCCTGAAACTGAGTGCTTACACTACAAAGGAAATGGTCACTGGAAGCGAAAATGCCCTGAATATTTGGTGAATAAGAAGGATGGCAAAGTAAACAAGGGTATATTTGATATACAGGTTATTGGTGTGTGCCTTACTAGTGTTTATAGTAGCCCCTGAGTATTTGATACTTGTTCGGTTGCTAAGTTTAGTAACTCGAAACAGGAGTTACACAATAAACAGAGACTAGTTGAAGGGAAGTGACGGTGAGTGTTGGAAGTAGTTCCAAGATTGATATGATCATCATCACACACTCCCTATACTTTCGGGATTAGTGTTAAACCTAAATAAATGTTATTTGGCGTTTGCGTTGAGCATAAATATGATTTGATCATGTTTATTGCAATACGGTTATTCATTTAAAGTCAGAGAATAATTGTTGTTCTATTTACATGAATAAAACCTTCAATGGTCATACACCCAATGAAAATAGTTTGTTGGATCTTGATCGTAGTGATACACATATTTATAATATTGATGCCAAAAGATGCAAAGTTAATAATGATAGTGCAACTTATTTTGTGGCACTGCTGTTTGGGTCATATCGGTGTAAAGCGCATGAAGAAACTCCATAAAGATGGATTTTTCGAAATCACTTCGTTATGAATCATTTGATGTTTGCGAACCGTGCCTTTTGGGAAAGATGACTAAAACTCTGTTCTCCGGAACAAAGGAACGAGCTACTGACTTATTGGAAATAATACATACCGATGTATGCGATCCAATGTGTCATGGTATTCTCACGGGGGGTATTGCAAGACGACATATGCCACAAGGGCTTAGTGTGAGGGTAAGACTGCTGCTGATAGGACCGGGAGCGGGTATGCGAGTAGCACGCGGTGGTTTACCCAGCTTCGGAGCTCTCCGGAGAGATAATACTCCTACTGCTGCATGTCTGAGTGTATCTGGTATGTATATCTGGTACAGAGTGCTCCTCGAGCTGTATCTGAGGTCAGTGCCATAGGCATCTCGCATCTGACCTCGTATATGCCTCGTATGTGGCATGCTAGTGGCCGGCCATGCTCATGGCCGTGAGCATGTGGGTGCTCATGCGTGAGTGCATGTGAGAATGGATGGATGGGTGGATGGATAGCTATATAGAGTGTGGAGCTAGCTTGCTATCTAAGATATGTGGTGGTATGGGCAAGGCATGGTGGAGTGTCATCCTTGTCCCCTGGGTCACTTTATAAATAGTGCCAGGGACAAGTGACACTATACATGATGACTGAGATGACATGTGAATACTGCTCGGGTACAATCGTCTCGTCCGTGTCTTGTCGATGTCGCTTCGGGCTGCAGTCGGCAGCCGGCTGGTTGGCACAGCCGGCAGCCGGCTGGTTGGAGCAGTCGACAGCCGGCAGCCGGCCGGACAGAGCAGTCGGACGGGGAGCCGGCAGGAGCGGCCGGGCAGTCGGACTGAGGGGCTTTGCTAGCCCCGATGTCTTGAAATATCGTCTTGCCGTCTTCGGGGTACCCGTGGTCAATTACTCCGACAATAGCCCCCAAGCCTCCGGGCAACTTGGCAAAGTTGTGCGGAGGTTTTTTTGGCCAGTGTTCATGGAAATGATCATGAAAAAAGACAAAGTTAGTCCACGCAGATATATCAAATGTTTGCTTTTAGCATTGCAAGTTTATGCGGAGGGTGCCGACTCGGTTTCGTCCGAGCCCCCTTAATCTTTTTCATGTTCCCTCCACTTTTTGGCTTGTGCTCTCGCTCGCCGGACAGCCGCTCTGCGGTCTGTGGCTGAGAGTGGACCGCAAAGTGGAGTGTACAGTACTCAGAGTCTGGGAGCAGATTCAACCGAGTAGATACTTGTAAAGGAAACGGTCGGGTCGCCCGAACCGTTTCTCTTCCCGGACGTTTTTCGCGTGGGTGGCCTCTAGCGTTCACTCTTGCCAGTCAAACAGCCGCTCTGCGGTCTGTGACTAAGAGTGGGCCTTTGGTACCGCGCACGCTACTAAGACGTCTGCGGGAACTAACGTCTCAGGCCAAGCGGTCAGCCCCCGGGCCAACTCTGGTTGGCGCCGGGGCGAACAGTGATGCAACTGTAATAAAAATGCGGAGATAGCCCCCGAGCATCGCTCGAGGTTATCCGTGCTCTCGCGGTGAAAAAATATGCGGGTGAAGAGCTCACATTGATTTTCATGTAGTCGCGGCAAAGGTCATCAAAGACAGCCGGCGCGGCACGGCACGCGCGGAGCACGCCGGTGCACCCGCTGGGTGTGGCCTTCGATCCCCCGGGTGCTCGAATGGGTCCCGGCCGGTCAGGCTCGACCGGCCAGGCGGCGAGGTAACTTGCAGCGCCCGTTTCTTCTTTCTTCTCTTCTGCCGGCTGCTGGCAGCCGGACAAAACTCTTCTCTTGTCTCTTGTAATCTTTCGTGGGGGCGCGCCAGCGCACCCACTAGGTGTAGCCCCCGAGATTCGGGCCGACTGCTGAGCAGTCGGGCCGGATCTTCCAGCAACTACTTTGTCTTCTTTCTCGCGGGGGCGCGTCAGCGCACCCGCTGGGTGTAGCCCCCGAGATTCGGGCCGACTACTGAGCAGTTGGGCCGGATCTCCCGGCAACTAGTTTGTCTTCTTTCTCGCGGGGGCGCGTCAGCGCACCCGCTGGGTGTAGCCCCCAAGATTCGGGCCGCCTGCTGAGCAGTCGGGCCGGATCTCCCGGCAACTACTTCATTTTCTTTGTCCGCCAAGATAGGCAGCCGGCAGTGTCTTTCCAGCTAGCTTCTCTCCCTTTTTTTACAAGCCAGCTTGACTTTTCTTCACTGGCCCCCGGCCACATCATTTTTTAGTCCATTCGGACTTGGGCAGCCGGCCCGCTTCTTTTCTCTAGCACACGGCCTCTTTCTTTTTCCAGTCGGTTACAAGGCGGTCAGCCACCCCCTTTTTTCAGCAGAACAGCCGGCTTTGACTTTCCTCCACCCGGCTGGGCAGCCGGGCTCACTTTTTCTTCTCTTTCTTTGCTCGCAGGCCTCCATGAGCTCGGGAGCCGGCCTGGGCGGGACAGCGACCCGGCGGCCGCGCGCAGACGTGGCGCAGGCGGCGGGGGTGCGGCGACCCGGCACGTGCGAGGGTCCGGCAGCAGGACGGTTAGAGGTGGAGGGAGCACGGGCGGGGCCGGCCCAAGCAAGATGGCAGCCGCACGGGGGGTGCTGCGGGCCGGAGCTGGCCAGTGCGAAGGAGGACGAAGCCTAGCCGGCCGGGCGGAGCTGGCACGCAGGAAGCGGCAGCGGGAGCCGGCAGTCGCAGGATGAGGCCGGGCTCGGGGCGGACGTAGCCTTTGACGGACGCAATGCAGCTGACCGCGGGGCATGCAGGCGGAGGTGATTTGGGAGGCGGCAGTCGGAGCAGGCAGGAACCGGCGCGCGGAGGAGCGGCCACCCGGCCAACGGGCATGCAGGGTCCGACCGACCGTGCGCGAAGGCGGCCGGGCGCGGGAACCAGTGCGGCCGACTGCGGAGGCGGCCAAGCGCATGAACCGGCAGGCGGACGGCGCGGGGAGGTCGGGCTTGGGAATCGGCGAGCGGGGCGGACGCGGCGACCCGGCGTTGCGGAGCGGCAGCCGCAGAGGCGGCGCGGGGGAGTCGGCCTCGCGGGAGGAGGCCAAAGGCAGGGGCGAGGCGGCCGCGGGGACCCGCCAGGCATGAAGGAGCGGAGCAGGGCCGGGCACGGAGCCGGCGAGCGGGGCGGACCCGGCGAGACGGCCGGATGCAGCAGCGAGGCCGAGCCGGCACGGGGCCGGGCGCACGCGGAGTCGGCCAGCCAGGCGCAGCGACCCGGCGGGAGGGCCGGACACGGCGCAGGCGGGGGCGCGGCAGACCCGGCAGGGCGGCGATGCGGCCAGCCGGCATGCGGGAGGCCGGCCGGGCGAGGCGGACCCGGCGGGGGTGCGCGGGCGAAGCCGGCAGGGCACGCAGGAGCCAGCCGGAGGGGGGCCACGGGCGAGGGCCGGGTGCGGTCGAAGCAGGGGAGCCAACCTGCGTCGGGGCGGACCTGGATGAGGCACACCATGTACTGCAGCAGCAGCATGATGAGGCGAAGATTGTGAGGAGTTGCGAGAGGACGGAGCCGTAGCAGCGCATGGAGCAGCGCCATGGCCGCGACGGAGCTCGTGAGGGCAGAGCTGCTGGCCGGAGAGAGCCTCTGCATGGCTAGTGTCCAGGGACAGTGTCCGACTTGCATCCGGCGAATGTACAGGCAAATTATGGGCATTATCTGACTAGTGTACAACGTGGTGTATAGCTAATGTATGGGTAGTATCTGGGTAGTGTTCGACTTGCATCTGGAAGATGTTTTGCTAGTGTGTATGGCTAGCTTGTATAGGCGAAATATGGAGGAGCGAACGCGTGTTCCGGCTAAAGCAAGGTGCAGCGAGGAGGGAAGCAGATGTGAGCGGCGCGTGAATGGACACGGCCGGCCGAAGCGAGGCCCCGCGCGCGGCGCGCGCGCTAATGGACGGATGGTGTTGCGGTGGTGGTGAAGACGAAGGTGGCGAGGCCGATGATGAGGGCGCGCCGTCCCGCACGGTCGCTCCGGGGGCGGGTTGAAGTCGAGCCCCCGAGCGCTACCGGAGAGACGGCGCAACGCCGCGGCGGGGAAGACGAAGATGGTCCCGCCCGGACAGCGAAAGCAGCAGCAGCGTGGTAGCATAATAGTAGTACCACACCACGGTGGGCGCCAAATGTTGTGGTATTCTCACGGGGGGTGTTGCAAGACGACATATGCCACAAGGGCTTAGTATGAGGGTAAGACTGCTGCTGATAGGACCGGGAGCGGGTATGCGAGTAGCACGCGGTGGTTTACCCAACTTCGGAGCTCTCCGGAGAGATAATACTCCTACTGCTGCATGTCTGAGTGTATCTAGTATGTATATCTGGTACAGAGTGCTCCTGGAGCTGTATCTGAGGTCAGCGCCATAGGCATCTGGCATCTGACCTCGTATATGCCTCGTATGTGGCATGCTAGTGGCCGGCCATGCTCATGGCCGTGAGCATGTGGGTGCTCATGCGTGAGTGCATGTGAGAATGGATGGATGGGTGGATGGATAGCTATATATAGAGTGGAGCTAGCTTGCTATCTAAGCTATGTGGTGGTATGGGCAAGGCATGGTGGAGTGTCATCCTTGTCCCCTGGGTCACTTCATAAATAGTGTCAAGGGACAAGTGACACTATACATGATGACTGAGATGACACGTGAATAGTGCTCGGGTACGATCATCTCGTCGGTGTCTTGTCAATGTCGCTTCGGGATGCAGTCGGCAGCCGGCTGGTTGGCACAGTCGGCAGCTGGCTGGTTGGAGCAGTCGACAGCCGGCAACCGGCCGGACAGAGCAGTCGAACGGGGAGCCGGCAGGAGCGGCCGGGCAGTCGGACTGAGGGGCTTTGCTAGCCCCGATGTCTTGAAATATCGTCTTGCCGTCTTCGGGGTACCCGTGGTCAATTACTCCGACACAATGAGTATTAAGGCGCGTGGCAAGTATCGTTATTTTCTGACCTTCACAGATGATTTGAGCAGATATGGGTATATCTACTTGATGAAACATAAGTCTGAAACATTTGAAAAGTTCAAAGAATTTCAGAGTGAAGTGGAAAATCATCGTAACAAGAAAAATAAAGTTTCTACGATCTGATCGTGGAGACGAATATTTGATTTACGAGTTTGGTCTTCATCTGAAACAATGTGAAATAGTTTTGCAACTCACGCCACCTGGAACACCACAATGTAATGGTGTGTTCGAATGGCGTAATCGTACTTCACTAGATATGGTGCGATCTATGATGTCTCTTATCGGTTTACCACTATCTTTTTGGGGTTATGCATTAGAGACAGCCGCATTCACGTTTAATAGGGCACCATCTAAATCCGTTGAGACGACACCGTATGAACTATGGTTTAGCAGTAAACCTAAGCTGTCGTTTCTTAAAGTTTGGAGTTGCGATGCTTATATGAAAAAGGTTTTCAACCTGATAAGCTCGAACCCAAATCGGAGAAGTATGTCTTCGTAGAATACCCAAAGGTAAGTATTGGGTACACCTTCTATCATAGATCCAAAGGCAAGTTATTTGTTGCTAAGATGGATCCTTTCTAGAGAAGAAGTTTCTCTCGAAAGAAGTGAGTGGGAGGAAAGTAGAACTTGATGAGGTAATTGTACCTTCTCCCAAATTGGAAAGTTGTTCATCACAGAAATCAGTTCCAGTGATTGCTACACCAATTAGCGAGGAAGCTAATGATGATGATCATGAAATTTCAGATCAAGTTACCACCAAACCTCGTAGGTCTTCCAGAGTAAGATCCGCACCAGAGTGGTACGGTAATCCTATTCTGGAAGTCATGTTACTAGACCATGATGAACCTAGGAACTATGAGGAAGCGATGATGAGCCCAGATTCCGCGAAATGGCTTGAGGCCATAAAATCTAAGATAGGATCCATGTATGAGAACAAAGTATAGACTTTGGTTGACTTGCTCGATGATCAGCAAGCCATGTTAAATAAATGGATCTTCAAGAGGAAGACGGACATTGATAGTAGTGTTACTATCTACAAAGCTCAACTTGTTGCGAAAGGTTTTCAACAAGTTCAAGATGTTGAATACGATGAGATTTTCTCACTCGTAACGATGCTTAAGTCTGTCCGAATCATGTTAGCAATTGCCACATTTTATGAAATCTGGCAAATGGATGTCAAAACTGCATTCCTTAATGGATTTATTAAAGAAGAGTTGTATATGATGCAACCAGAAGGTTTTGTCAATCCTAAAGGTGCTAACAAAATGTGCAAGCTCCAGCGATCCATCAATGGACTGGTGCAAGCATCTCGGAGTTGGAATATACGCTTTGATGAGTTGATCAAAGCATATGGTTTTATACAGACTTTTGGAAAGGCATGTATTTACAAGAAAGTGTGGGAGCACTACAGCCTTTCTGATAAGTATATGTGAATGACATATTGTTGATCGGAAATGATGTAGAATTTTCTGGAAAGCATAAAGAAGTGTTTGAAAGGAGTTTTTCAAAGCAAGACCTCGGTGCAGCTGCTTACACATTGAGCATCAAGATCTATATAGATAGATCAAGACGCTTGATAAGATTTTTCAATGAGCACATACCTTGATAAAAAAAATTGAAATAGTTCAAAATGGAATAGTCAAAGAAGGAGTTCTTGCCTGTGATGCAAAGGTGTGAAGTTGAGTAAGACTCAAGACCCGACCATGGCAGAAAATAGAAATAGAATGAAAAGTCATTCCCTATGCCTCAGTCATAGGTTCTATAAAATATGATATGTTGTGAACCAGACCTATTGTATACCTTGCTCTGAGTTTGACAAAGGAATACAATTTTGATCTAAGAGTAGATCATTGGACAGCGGTCAAGAATATCCTTAGTGAGGACTAAGGAGATGTTTCTCGATTATGGAGGTGATAAAAGAGCCCGTCGTAAAAAGTTACAATGATGCAAGTTTTTACACCAATCCAGATGACTCGAAGTCTCAATCTGGATACATATTGAAAGTGGGAGCAATTAGCTAGAGTAGCTCCGTGCAGAGCATTGTGGACATAGAATATTTGCAAAATACATACGGCTCTGAATATGACAGACCCGTTGACTAAACTTCTCTCACAAGCAAAACATGATCATACCTTAGTACTCTTTGGGTGTTAATCACATAACGATGTGAACTATATTATTGACTCTAGTGAACCCTTTGGGTGTTACAGATGTGAATATTTGTGTTAAATCACATGGTGATGTGAACTAGATTATTGACTCTAGTGCAAGTGGGAGACTGAAGGAAATATGCCCTAGAGGCAATAATAAAGTTATTATTTATTTCCTTATATCATGATAAATGTTTATTATTCATGCTAGAATTGTATTAACCGGAAACATAATACATGTGTGAATACATAGACAAACATAGTGCCACTAGTATGCCTCTACTTGACTAGCTCGTGAATCAAAGATGGTTAAGTTTCCTAGCCATAGACAAAAGAGTTGTCATTTGATTTACGGGATCATATCATTAAGAGAATGATGTGATTGACTTGACCCATTCCGTTAGCATAGCACCCGATCGTTTAGTATATTGCTATTGCTTTCTTCATGACTTATACATGTTCCTATGACTATGAGATTATGCAACCCCCGTTTACCGGAGGAACACTTTTTGTGCAACCAAACGTCACAACGTAACTGGTTGATTATAAAGGTGCTCTACAGGTGTCTCCAAAGGTACTTGTTGGGTTGGCGTATTTCGAGATTAGGATTTGTCACTCCGATTGTCGGAGAGGTATCTCTGGGCCCTCTCGGTAATGCACGTCACTATAAGCCTTGCAAGCAATGTAGCTAATGAGTTAGTTACGGAATGATGCATTACGTAACGAGTAAAGAGACTTACCGGTAACGAGATTGAACTAGGTATTGGATACCGACGATCGAATCTCGGGCAAGTAACATACCAATGACAAAGGGAACAATGTATGTTGTTATGCGGTCTGACCGATAAAGATCTTCGTAGAATACGTGGGAGCCAATATGAGCATCCAAGTTCCGCTATTGGTTATTGACCGGAGACATGTCTCGGTCATGTCTACATAGTTCTCGAACCCGTAGGGTCCGCACGCTTAAGGTTTTGATAACAGTTATATTATGAGTTTATGAGTTTTGATGTATCGAAGGAGTTCTGAGTCCCGGATGAGATCGGGGACATGACGAGGAGTCTCGAAATGGTCGAGACGTAAAGATCGATATATTGGACGACTATATTCGGAGTTCGGAAAGGTTCCGAGTGATTCGGGTATTTTTCGGAGTACCGGAGAGTTGCGGGAATTCGCCGGGGAGTATATGGGCCTTATTGGGCTTTAGGGGAAAGAGAGAGGAGAGGTTGGGCGCCCCCCCAAGGCCTAGTCCGAATTGGACTAGGAGGGGCTGCGCCCCCTCGTTCCTTCTCTTCTCTTCCCCCTTTCCTTGACTCCTACTCCTATTACTTGGAAGGGGGGAATCCTACTCCCGGTGGGAGTAGGAATCCTCCTTGGCGTGCCCTCCTTGGCCGGCCGCCCCCTCCCCCTTGGCTCCTTTATATACGGGGGCAAGGGGGCACCTCTAGACACACAAGTTGATCTTCGTGATCGTTCCTTAGCCGTGTGCTATGCCCCCTCTACCATATTCCACCTCGGTCATATCGTTGCAGTGCTTAGGCGAAGCCCTGCGTGGGTAGAACATCATCATCGTTACCACACCGTCGTGCTGACGGAACTCATCCCCGACACCCTGCTGGATCGGAGTCCGGGGATCGTCATCGAGCTGAACGTGTGCTGAACTCGGAGGTGCCGTACGTTCGGTACTTGGATCGGTCGGATCGTGAAGACGTACGACTACATCAACCGCGTTGTCATAACGCTTCTGCTTTCGGTCTACGAGGGTACGTGGACGACACTCTCCCCTCTTGTTGCTATACATCACCATGATCTTGCGTGTGCGTAGGAAATATTTTGAAATTACTACTTTCCCCAACAATCCCTGCATAAGTTGGAGCTATTTCCCATCTGGAATTTTCTACACCTTCTCTCTTTCCATCAAACCTGACTAGGAACTTATCTTTGATTCCATTTATCATTGTCACAATTGGTTTGTTTCTAACATCACTACTAGGAAAATGCTTATAGGTAGACATTTAGCAGTACTGTTGGTTATATACCCCACGCTACTGCTACTTAGCAGTAGCGCCGGCCCAAACTAGCGCCGCAAGCGCACGTTAGCAGTAGCGCGTGTTTTCTAGGCCAGCGATGTTGTTAATGGGCCATGCACTCGGCCCCCTGTTGCAGCTTTAGCTATAGCGCTGGGCCTCCTCCCCCACGCTACTGCTAAGCCCACCTCTGCTTCCTCCCTCCAGCCCGCGCACGCGCCCCTCTCTCTCACTCACTCTCACACTCACACGCTCACACTCACGCGCCCCTCAATCCCCCGCTCCGGCTGCCACCCCCGTGTCCTACGCCGGCCGTCCTCCCCCGCATCAGCCCTCCTCCCCCGCCAGCCGTCCTCCCCGCGCCGGTCATCCTCCCCCCCCCCCCCCCCGCGTCGGCCCTCTTCCACCGAGAGGTACTCCTCCCTCCTTCCTCCTCCTCCTCCCTCCCTCCCTAGTTAAAATTATTAGAGAGTAGTTATTTTGAATCATATATAGTTGATTAAATGTAGGTTCTTAAAATAATGTAGGTTATGATCGAACCCTAGCTAGGACAGGTTAGGGAGTATGAACCCTAGTTAATTTGTATGAACCCTAGGTTTTTAAATTAGCTAGGTTTTAAAATTAGGACAAAAATTTATCTAGGTTTATAAATTAGGATAGAAATTTATCTAGGTTTTTAAATTAGGACAGAAATTTATTTAGGTTTTTAATTAGGTGTAGTTAATAGAATGTAGGTGTTTTAGGTGTATTTAACATAATTCTAGGTGTTTTAGTTGTTTTAGGTGTAGTTAACAAATTCTAGGTATTTATTTAGTTAAAGAAATTGTTGTTATTTTTTTAGTTAAAGCAATATTTCCTGCTATATGCAAATTTGCAATGGACATGTCATATTTTGAAAATGTCACATTTTGGACACATCATATTTTTCCGAGTGGCCTATGTTTTGCCATATTTTTACATTATGGCAAATTTCAGGCACTCGATATGTCCTACTTTTAGCAAAGGTCATGCCGAATTTTGCTAAGTGTTTATTAATTTTGTTTTCATAATTAAGCATTTGTTCTCGACGTCGACGATGCCTAGCCCGCATCATCGTCGTCGACTTGGCGGAGGAGGCTTGCTTGATTATAGGGGCCATGTCCGGGACTGGGATCCGCCTGGCTGGTACTGGAAGGTGCTACCTTCTGGGGGTGCAGCTTGGTGAGGAAGCAGCCTGTCGTCGACCCGGGCCTTATTTGGTGGCGGTCGCGTGGGCCAGTGAAGGTGGGGAGGCCTTCGTCCACCGCATAGGTGGTATCTCACCGTGTCAACGAGGAGGATGAGCACGTCCGTCGCTACATGGTTGCGTTGGAGGGCAGGTCCGACAGTACCTGGATGGTTCTTCAGGGATCTCACTGGAGCTATGATCCTCTGATGGTTCCTTCTCTTTGGGTGTCCACTGCCCGCGCCGATACCCGTCGTTCGCTAGGGTTCTAGCTGTAGTAGTGATGTTATATGTATGATACAATTCGAGATGTATTAGTGATAATATTCGACGATGTACGGATGCAAGAGATGATTTAGTTTTCTTATTGAATGCATGCTAATTTGAATACTAATTCGTTTTATGATTTAGTTTTTCTTATTGAATGCACGTCTGTTTCAACTATATGAACATAGGAAATGTCAGACGACGATAGCGAAAGGGAATTCGGTATGTGTGAATACTGCAAAGACGAGCGCGGCCAGTGCGACAGGCCTCACCTAGTTGGTGGTAGGCACTTCAGCATCAAGCTGGATGAGAACTTCAAAGTGCGTACAGTAAGTCACAACGACAAGTCTTTTTTCGTAATTAAGCATGACTTCTGCTTCTTTTGCTTCAACTTATAATTTTTTTTACTATTCTACTAGCGTATCCCCTGCCATGCAAGAATATATGTCTTCGATAAGATTGGTTTTAGTACTATGGAAACTATGAAGGTAAAAAGAGTTAACTTGAGAACCGAGCATGGTTATAGTTTTCTCGCAAAATTATACAATACAGACACCTACACCCATTTTGAATGCAAACAACGGAGAGCACTATGCAAGGCTTATGCATTTGAGCCCGATATGCTTATCACCTTTGATATTCGTCCAGAAGATGATATTGAAGATAATATCGACATCTGGGTTGATGTGCAGACGCCTCCAGTTCTACCTTTATGTAAGTTTCTCAACTATATTTATGTCTTGGATATTGTTTATTCAAAAATAGTTGACAACTAATTTCTACTGACAGCTTATTTCCATTCAAGCAAACATGTTCGGCCTTGGTAGACATGACCTACTACTGTCCCGGGCCTGAACTAAACTGCGAGGAGACAAGTCATTATGTTTCATGGCTTGAGGGTCTTCATACTGTCAAGACAAATTATTTTTCAGGACTTAGAAATGTTAGTACTCAAAATGTGCGACCAATAGTGTTCGTACTGAACTACGGTCACATCTATTTAGGAAAGATGGTAAGATTTTTACTATTTGTCCTCAGTGCATCTTTTGCATACATTATTTTTTAAGCTAAACTTCATTGCTAAGTATGTTACTACGATGTTCTTCAACAGGGACTCTCGATGATAGTTGTGCCTCAGTGGATCGAAGCTAAAGTTCACATGTCCATGGTTAGCATACGGCCAAGACTTCCTACATTGCACATGAGTGGATTCAGGATTTCTAGAAGCGAGCAAGTCTTAATAGTCAAAGACTAGAACAAAATTGTGAAGGATCGCAGAGAAGTACTAGAGGGCAGCAATCAGAAGCATAGCCCACAATTAGGAGACGGGCTGCATGCTTCAATATGATGAATCAGGAGCGCTCCACATGTTCTATGCTATTTTACCTGAGAGAGAGAGAGAGAGCAGTAGGAGTGATTAGCTAGCTAGAATGAATTTCAAGATGATGATGATGTGCTACACTATGTAGCTATGATGATTAGACAATGTTGATGGTAACGACTAGTTATGATGATTATTAGCTAGTAGTGTCGGTGGTAATTTTCCCTTACTTGCAACTCCTATGCTGAATTAGAGGCTATGTTGATGCTACTACTAATCATTGTTGGTGAAGCAAATGCATCTGAAGTTCCATCCATGAATACGGCATTTGAATATTATTTTTTTAATTTCTAATTAATTAGTTGTAGCGTGGGGTGGAGAAAGCGGTGCTACTAGTACATACGATAGTAGTAGCGTGTGTGTAGAAAGAAGCGCTACTAGTACTTAGCATATCTGCAGCGTGAGGTAGAAAACACGCTACTGCTAATATTTAGTTGTAGCGCCATAGCAGTAGTGTCGGCACCCACGCTACTGGTATGAAAAAAAACACGCTACTGGTAACGTTTTTCCTAGTAGTGCATCTAGGATATATTTATTGAAAACCTCATTAATGTTGTTAACCACTAGGTCAGTTTTGCAGTTTGTGTCCACTTCATGCCTAGCCCATGTGTGTACTGGAATACCAGATAACCACCTCCAAGCATCCTCACACTCATTCTTCAAATTAGCCATGGCAACATCAAAACCATGTTTTGTGTATGCATAGCTAGCACTGTCCATGCATTTTTTCAAATCCTCACCCCTAAAGCCAGCTCTTTGGAAATTTGCATAAATGTGTCTTAAACAAAATCTTTGTGGACAGTTTGGAAATACAGCATTGATAGCTTTAAGTAGTCCCTGCTTACACAGTAAACCTACATGTTACTAGCAGAGCAAAGCTAAACAGTAAAAGTAAATGTTACTTGCAGAGCAAAGGTACACAGTAAACCTAAATGTTACTAGCAGAGCAAAGACACAGTAAACAAGAGCAAAGATAGCATATCACTAACCTTCTGCCTATCTGACATGATAGTGTATTTTCCAAACTTGCCCTCAGTGCCTCCTAGAGCATACTTCAGTTGAGTAAGAAACTAGCTCCAGTTTGGTGTGTCCTCCACTCCTACAATTCCAAAGGCAATAGGATACATGTTGTTGTTGGCATCCCTACCAGTAGCTGCTAGGATTTGTGCTCCAGTAGTAAGCTTAATGAAGCAACCATCCAAACCAATGAAAGGCCTACATCCATTTAGAAAACCCTCCCTAGGTGCATTCAGACAAAAGAAAAGACCATGGAATCTAGGGCCTGGATGTGGCTTTTCATTTGTTCTTTTTGGAGTGATAGTTGTCACAATGCATCTTGAGCCTGGATTGCATAACTTAACAGTTTCAATGTAATCAGACAACATGTGATATTGTTTCTTATGGTCTCCCAAAACAATTAGCTATGCTTTCTTCTTAGCTCTCCATGCCATCATCTTGGGAACTTCAATTCCAAATTTCCTCTTTGCCTTGTCTGTCAATGCTGGCACAGTTATGTTTGGGTATGATCTAATAGTCTCTAGGAAATTGTTTCCTAGCCACTTTGAACTCACTTTGCTATGACTATCACTGGTTGGACAAGTATGTTCTGCTCTAAACGTCTTAATACAAAATGTTTTATCATGATTGATCTAAGAAGCAACAATGAAAAAAGGGCATCCCTTTTCCTTGTGATCACACCAGGCAATGACCATGTCCTTGCAGTTCCTGTGATATCTGAAAGACCTTAGTTGCTTGATATGAAAGTTAACAAGAGCAGTCCTAAAGTGGTAGACTCTTTGAAACAAAGCTTCAAACAGAATTGCTGCTCTGGATTGAGTCTGCCTTCATCATACCAAATTCTTTCCTTTTTCCTCTTTGCTCTTGTTTTCTTTCTTGAGGGAATAATGAAGGACATGGGCTCATTGCCATCATCATCCTCTGAATCCAATAAACCCACATTTGAATCTTCATCATCTGAAGGAAACCAGCCAGGCTGAATTGGCTGATTGGCTGATGAGTGTGAGTTTGATCTTGGCCCTACTCTCTTTGCAATTTTCAGAACAGGCAGCACTTCACTCAAATGTTGTTCTTCATCTTCAGTTGCTTCTTCTTCAGTCTGGTCTTCCTCATCATAAATGTCCTCTGGTTCAGTGTCACCCTAACAGTGCACTGTTGCTATCTCTTTCTTACCTACATCACCTCCATCTTCACAAGAGCTATCATCTGTACTTTCTATAGCAGGTACATACTCTCTTCAGTTTCTGAACCCAGTTCCATGTCTGAATAATTGCCACTGTCATTTTTCTGAATGTTATAGTTTTCTAGCTGGGAGGTGGCATTGTTTTGATAGGCTCATAGTTTACACTCTGATGTGTGCCCATCAGTAACTCATCTGGGCCTGACAAACTACAACCAATGTGATCAACAAATTCCTTATGTGCCACACCTTCTTCATTGACTGCAAAAAGTACAGGAGGAACAATGTTGTATTCTTCATCTTCATCATACATATCTGTTAGTACTGTTGTTGCTGCTGGTACTGCAGGTGCTGGCACAATTGCCTGCTGCCTCTTGCCCTTCATAACTGACAATCTAACTGACTTGTTGTCCTCATATTCCCTCAGCATTTCATCCACCTTAATTTGATTGTCTAGAAGTTTAAAACCATCCAATCCTATGCCATCAATACTGAGTTAATACATATAGTCTGATTCACTGTAGCCATTCTCAATCAGCAAGGCCATAAGATAGAAATGTCTTATGTCTTACCTATACATCTTAGTCTTCAGATATTTGGACCCTTGAAAATCAATGTGAACATCCCGCTGCTCATACCTCAACCTAATACAATACCAAAATGAAGTAAATGTAAATATAAGCTATCTTCTTCTAGCTATCTTATTGAACTAAAGATGTTGAATCAAAACCTAACAGGCAGACAAATGAAACCCTAAATCAACCTAACACGCTAGCAAGTAAATCACAAAATAAATCAACCTAATACGCCATTAAGTAATTGAAATGATAGAGAGAGAGGTCACATAGAGGTCGTACTCATCGCCGGTGTTACTACGGCGATCGGCTGGTGAATCAGCCCGTGCCCGCGCAGCCGATTGCGCAAACTCCTTCTGCGCACAGCAGGGAGATGGTGGCTCTTCCCCCTCGGATTGGGCTTCGGCGCCTTCTTCATCCACGGATCTGGATCCACCCGTTGCAGCGGGCGCCACCACAGCGGCCGCCGCCGGGTCCGACCAGGCCGTGCGCGCGCGGCACGGCGACGGCGGGCCGCCAGCAGCTGACGAGGGCAACGCGCAGTCCAAGCCAAGAACGTAGCCACCACCGTGGTCTCCACCACCATCCACATCGCCGGTGTTTGGGGCAGACGCCATTGTCGCGCGCAGAGGGGAAAGGGGGGGATTGAGAGCGAGAGGGACAGTGAAGAGGGCTAGCCAACAGACTTGACGAGCGGGGGAAACGGTCGTCTGGCCTGCGCCGTTAGCCCTGGCCACGTGGTCCCGACAGGCGGGCCAAGCATGTCAGATTCCAACTTAGCCGCGGGTCACAGCGCATTTAGTGCTATATGTTATTCACTTGCCACAGACGTGGTGGTCGTTCGTTATTTTCGCTCAAATTGGTAGTTTTGGAGTACCCTAGCCATAAATCTGATGGTTTTGGTCAATTAACTCTTTTGGAACTTGAATTGCCTCGCAAAAGCAAAATCCAACTCAGTGCCGGCCGGTGTTGTAGTGACGAAGGACAAGAGTCAAATAAACGGGAAAAAAAAAAGAGACCCTAGCCTGGCTGGCCAAGTCAGTCCATGCGATGCATATATGCTTGCACAGCGGTTCATGCGTGGAGGTCGGAGCGTCATTCCTCGTGCTGTTTGCCGGCTGCCACTGCGACTAGGTCTTGGTTGAGGAGGCCTCTCCGGAGCTGATCTTCAGCGGCGATCCTCTCGAGTTCCTGGATTTGGGCTTGTGTCAGTGGAGGGGGCGCGGAGGCGGTTCCTGCTGCCTTTGCCACATGGACGAGGTCTGGGTTGATGAGCACTGCCCGGGCCTCGTCGTCAGTGGCGGCGCTCCTGCGGTGGCGGACGCCGCCGTGGGTCTGTGTCGGCGCAGGGGGAGGGGAGCCAGCTTCCGTTACCACTTCCACGAGGTCAGGGGGGTTGACGGGGTTCCCCCGGGCATCCCTGCCCTGTGCCGTGGGTGCTGGGGGCCAATGCCAGGCAAGGTACAGCAGGACCAAGGAGCACACAGCGCCAACCGCGTTCTGCACCTGCATCACATACCACCGCACCGAATGTTAAGCAGCAGCAGCAGCAGAATGTAGCTAGATGCTGACTAAACTGAATGACTGAATGTGCAGCAGCAGCAGCAGCTAGCGGAGGCAAGGCAGAGGCAGAGGCAGAGCAGGGGATCGGCTGAGATAGCGAGTAGTAGTAGAAGTGTAGAACAGGCAGAAGATTTAGAGGAAGAAATGTCGTACCACCATGGCGTAGGCTGGATGACCATCTTCCTTGTTGTACCCCCTTACACACCACGCGAAGCTATGCAGCATGGAGAAGCAGGACATGCCCCAGGGCGGAAGCATGGCTGCGCACCACTCATCCACCTACAATACAATGCAACGCAATGCGATCAATCCAACATGCATGCAGGCCCAGGTTCAGGTTCATGGTCCTTTGGTTCAATCTGCTGAAATAGTGAGTATCAGAAAGAGAGATGATGGATCAAGCAAGAATGGTGCGTACCAGCAGTGCGAAGGTCAGCAGCGGCGCGGCCGCGGACACCGAACCCCCTACGGTGCACATGAACTTGAACTCGTCGGCGCCAGCGTAGGAGAAGAGGAAGGACACATAGAGGTACCATAAAGCGGCATAAATGGGGACGAGAGCACGCTTCCGCTCCTCCGATGTGCACAGCCAGAGGAAGGTGCCGAGATAGATGGCCTGGAGCAGGGCGCCCAGTGCGTTGAGGCGAAACGGCTCGGGTTGGTGGTTGATGTAGCCGAAATAGCACCATGCCAAGCCGCAGGCGAGCGCCGCCACGGTGGACTCCGGCCGGCGGTCACCCTCGCCCAGCGTCCAGTGGCGCCACCGGCCGACCATGCCAGGGCTGCATCATGCGTGTACGTGCAAGTGCAACAAGAGGAATGCATGTGTGCGTCAGAAATGAGGAGAATCAATCAAGGAATGAATGGAGTGGTTGCTTGCATCTGATCTGATTGATTCGGTCTGCTCCGATGCTCAACTGGGATTGGAGCGAGGGAGGGAGGGAGCAGTACTTACAAGGGTAAGCACGGGGCGATCATGGCGGTTCCCCAGCACAAGACATCCAGGAAGCCAGCTTGCTCTTGCTCCATCTCAGCTCTGATCTGATGTACCAACCAGACAAGATCATGCACCACAGCATCAATCAATCAGTCATTCAGTCAGTCAGTCAGTCAGTGTAAGTAATTAGTAACTGCAGAAAGGAAGGCACGGAGATGCATCCCAATATACTATATTCATGCAGTTCCAACCCAAGCAAGGGCAGCAGGTAGAGGATGAACTAGGCGAAGACGAACAAGTAAAACTAGGCACGCACAGGTGCTGCGCAGTGCCTGAGCCGAGACTTGAGAGAGACCAAGCAAAGCAAAGCAAGTCGACAATCCATCCGAATCCAATCCACGAAGGAACAAATAGATTTCACAGGCGCGGCCGGGCAGGGCGCAGATTAGAATCAAGCTAAACGGACCCCCGACGAACAAAATTAGCCAGCAGCATACCATCTCCGGCGGGCCGCAGCGCAAATTACAACAAGCCGCCTACGTGCTCCTCCTCTTGGAGATGAGTAAAGCAAGGGACGAAACCGGCCCGAAGATGGAACGTCGAACAACACGACACATGGTGACGGGCGCTTGTACGCGGGAGACGGGCCGATCGGTCGGATCGGCCGGCCGGCCGGATTCGTTCCACCGCCGGCGAGAAACCGAGACACGCACGCTGGGCTGGATCAAATCACGCCTAGTCTAATCTAGCTTAGTCGGCACACGCGCGCGTGGGTACATTGGACCGAGAGCTTTGCAGCAAACAAGGGGACGGATGATGGCCATGGATGGACGCGAGAGGGGCCGGCGTCGGCGTGCGTACCTGCGTGTACGTCCTCCTGGGGCGGAGTGGCGGCGGTTGGCTGGAGGTGGATGTAGCTATGCTATTGCTAGCCCTTGCTTGGCCATGGACGGATCCAGAAGCAAGACGGCGTGAGAGGGGTGGGGAGGAGGAAGGGCTGGGCAGGGAGCGAGCGCTAGCTGTGCGTGAGGGGGCGACGGCGGGGCGAGGAGACGTGATCCGACGGTGTGGTGCGCTGCAACGGCTGGCGCGCTCCTTTCCTCTCCTCGCCTCTGACACCGGCAGGCGGGCGGTTACACCTTTTTCATTTTCATTTTCACCCCGCCAGCCAGCTCCTCGCCTAGCTAGCAGTAACAACTAACAAGATCCCATTAGAACAAAAAAGTTACTACAAGTAACAAGCAGGTGAGTTTACTTACGCAATTAGTAGCAGTAGTTTGTTAAGTGAAAAGAAAGAGATTTATTATACTGCTCGACTTTTTTTAGGCAAACTCGCAAAGCTTTTTATTAACCCGTCACAACGTTTACAGGGACGAAACTAAACTCTCGAGGGTGGCCTAATCAAACATGGCCACCGGTCCCTAGAGTTAAGTCATGCTTTGCAAGCTTGTGGGCCTCGACATTCGAGGTTCTAAACTCATGAGAGAAAATACAAGAATTAAAATCTCTAGACAACTGTTTAATCTCCAGCACTACTGCTCCATGCTCAGATGAGGTACCCTTTCCAATTGCCTCCACCGCAGCTTTGCAATCTGATGCCACCACGACCTTTTGGATGTATAGATCATTAGCTAAAGCTAAGCCCTCTCGGATACCAAGTACCTCAAGCACCTCCGGATCTTCAATGTTCCCGAACACCATAGCTGACGCCCCCTGGAATAATCCTTCTTCATCCCGGCAAATCACCCCAATCGCGCCAAAACGACCTGTCCTTGAAACTGTAGCGTCTGAGTTGATCTTTGCATGACCTTCTGGGGGTGGTAACCAACCCCTTGGTCGTGGTGGAACAGCCTCACAAACAGCAGGCATTGGAGAGGCCATGTATTCAAGATCAGCCAGAAATCTGTTTATGAATGCATGAGTTGCGAATGGTGTCTGAAGAACTCCCTCATGGATAACTTTCCGCCGTGCATACCAAATGGCCCATAGGGTAGTGATGAGAATGGCAAACTCCTGCTGTGAGATCGAGTCACTCATGGCAAATAACCAGGCCTTGGCATCTTCATCTTTATTCATACACATGTGTTGCACCAGCTCCTCGTTTGACAGTGCCCAAACACTCCGAGATAATGTGCAGTCCAGCAGAGAGTGTCGCCAACTATCCTCCGTGCCGCAAATGGCACAAACATGAGAATCAGACATATTTCGTCGGTGAAGCACGTCGCTTGTTGGAATGGAATGTTGTGCTAGCCGCCATGTGAACACCTTTAGTTTTGATGGGACCTTAAGTTTCCACACCGACGTCCAGCCCTGCCGGTCTCCCTTGACATTTGATGTATCTTCACTGCCCTCCAACCATGCTTCTCTTCCCCTTTTGACTCGGCTGAGTAAGTTATATGTTGATCGTACCGAAAAAATGCCTCGTGGGTCACCGGCCCATGCCCAAAAGTCCTCAACTTGCCTGGTGCAAAGTGGGATCTTAAGTACTGATTCAACATCTAGAGGAGTAAAAACTTGGCGTACTAGCTCATCCTTCCAACTTGCTGGTGTTGCATCGATGAGCTCAGACACTAGTTGCGGTGGATTGTCAACCATGGCCCTGATCGGTCGCAGTAAAAGATCCCGGGGTATCCAATTTGTGTGTCCAGATGTTTGTTGTGGTACCATCTCCTATTCTGCGTACAATGCCAAGTCTCATTATATCTCTGCCATCTAGTACAGCTCGCCAAATCTGTGATGGATGGTGGCCAAGCTCCGCCTCTAGGATTGTAGTATCAGGGAAATATATTGCCTTCAGCAGTCTCGCACTGAGGGAGTTGGGCTCGACTTCTGACTGAAAGAAAGGAAAACTGTGGACTCTTCTTCTGGTTTGTGGCATGGGCCTCTTCTTCTGCTTGTTTTCGAAACTGGGCCTCTTCTGACCTGGGGTCTCGTCTCTTTCAACAACATCGTAGATCGGGTCCCTCTCTTAACCAAAGATGATACCCCATACGTTGCTATGGAAACTGATGCAGTATGAAAATTCGGTTTTGACCTCTCGATCCTTTCATTTACCATGGCTCTACCATTCTATATGGCCACCAGTCTGCACTACCTAGGCCGCATCCCGGTAGATGTAGCCCAAACTATGTCCAGATCCAGGTCCATGCAGTCCTAGCTCGCACTCATATTCGCACAGCCAAGTACACACTAGATGCATCGTTGCCACGCTGCATGGATGGAGGTTTCCAATGTCTATGGAGATCCATTTTCTTCTCGTGTTCGTGGGACAGTGTCAAGCACACACATTTGTCACAATTGACTTGCTCCTCGGCCTCCATGTCCCCACATCATTCATGATGACGATAATGACTGTTTCTAGCATCGGCGACAAGGTCAATGGTAGTATCCAAGTTCATCTCTAGCTGCCAAACAAGAAGATGGCAAGACTTGGAGCCAGCATGGACACAATAGTGACATGCGGTCGTGTGGTGGTGAGAGGGAAAGGGGAAGAAGAAGGTTATCTGGACGATGAGGTGGCGGCTTAACGGTTAAAGCCATTTCACATCAACACAAAAACCACCCAAAACAGCCCAAGGGATGAAAGGTAGAAGATTTTTTACAGTCGAGTGACTAGGTTTTCCTCATATTGGAGTTAAGGGACCATTTGTATACAAGTTGAGGGACGAAAATGTACTTTCCTCTAAAAACTTATTGACAAGAATATTTAGCAACGGTATTGATAAGTAGATAACCACCTGGTAGCCTGGTACAACTGGTACAAGCGGCCTAGTGAAGAACTGGATGAGCCGCCGAGAAATCCAGGATCCGCTCTTCTATAGAGAGAGGGATGTTTTTTTTACCTTTTTGGTTTTGAGCAACCTGGTCCGGTAATTCGTGGCACTCCTCCCTCGGTGGTCCAAAGGCTAGAGTCGTTTCTGGCTTCAGCCCATCCTGGCATGTATCAGCAGAGCGGGCGTGAGCTCGGTGCCAGAACTCCCGGAAAGCTCGTTCGGCTGCTCTCGTATTTCCTACTTTCCTTCCTTCTCCTCCACGCCCCAAACCAAGCCATCCATAGTTACTTCCTGACACCGCCATCTCCTCCTCTTCCTCCTAGCCGGCAAGCAACCAGCTCTGGTCCACCCTGCAGCTACACCGCTGGTAATAGTGTCACCAAAAAGATAAACGATAGATTTAACTAGACTAGTAATAAAGGGAGCCTGACACAATAAGTTTGAAATTTTGAAACACAAGTAAATGCAACTTATTGTGCCCTGCTGCACAAGCGGCTCGTAGCGAAGCTGAAAACTTGCATCAAGTTCTGTAGATTCGGGTGTTGCATGACGAGGTTCCAATCACTGTAGTTCTTGAACGTGTTGAAGCTGTTGACTGTTAGCTTCACCCGCCGTCCTAGCACTACGGCGCTGTGGAGGTCCCAACTGGGCAGGCGCCCCAGGTGAAGCGCGGGCACACCACTACTGTGCTATTGTAGAAGGTGGACAAAGATACGCGGCACAACCGAAATGGGCCCTCCGCTGTCTACGAGTAGGAGCATGTGACCTGCCATGTCACTGCACGTTAACAAAGTGAATGGTCATTGGTTAGAAATTAGAATTATTTATGTTGTACAGTAAACTAGAAGGATATGTCGCAACACACTGTCTAGATGTTATTTTCCATGATAGAGAAGTTTTCCCCGGCAACCAGTGGAGGAGCTTCAATAGGGCCAAGGGGGGCTATGCCCCCCTACCCTACAAAAATTATCTGAAATACCATTAATTGTTAAGCTTAAATTTTGAAGATTATCAAAGTTTAAGCAGAATTTGTCCTTTTGCCCCCCCTCTTTGCCCCCTCAAAACTGTAGTTTCCTTGCTCCGCTGCCTCTACGCCAGTCGTGTCAAAGATGACCTCATAACCGGCCCAAAACCAGCTTAGCCTCCACCCTGGATCCTCAACGTGGCGGTAGAGCTGGTGGTTGTGGAGGCTAACCAGGACCTGCATACAAAGGTATAGATTTTGGTACGGTTGGTTCATTGACACATAACCCTTTTCTTACTGGTTTGTTAAATGTCACTATTGCTACAAAAAAATTGAAAATATTGTGAAACAATTCATAACATCTGGAAAAAAATCCACTAGTTCTAATCTCCTTCATTGAATAATCTGAATTCAGCACGTTTTGTCCACCAATTTTAAAGTTTGGACATTTTTTGTAAGATTCGGCCAAATTTGGCTTAAAGTTTCCCTAAAAATGTAGGGAAAATCCAATGATTTAATCCATCTTCACGGATCAATCCAGGATTTCAGCTTATTTTCTCAGCATTTTAAAGTTTGGACAATTTGTTTAAGTTAGTCTATTCTTGATCACCTGCTGGCTGATGCTGGAGCGAGTGCCGTCGCAACGGCGGAGCCCAAAGACACAAGTCCATATTTAGAATCTTTAGTTTGCATCTTGTCTTAGTAGAAAAAAGACGCACTCAATGCCTGGACGTGCCGCTGCTTGCGGACCTGGGTCCTATTTCGGGCTACAACTGTGGCGTTACTGCAAGGATATCCAAGCGAACCAATGCTACAGTCAAACGACTTCTGGGTCTGCCATCGTTCGAGGGGATGAAATTGCCGACGTGCATCAAGAACGCTGATGTGGCCGCCTTGTCGTTTTGCGTAAGCACGATGACTGAACACCGCCCCGACAACTAGTAGCGGAGCTTCACTAGGGCCAAGGGGGGCTATGGCCCCCTACCCTAGAGAAATTATTAGAAATACCATTAATTGTTAAGCTTAAATGTTGAAGATTGTCGAAGTTTAAGCAGAGTTTGTCCTTTTGGCCCCCACTTTGCCCCCTCAACAATCTTTGCCGACGTGCATCAGGAACAGCGATGTGGCAGCCTCGCTGTTCTGTGTAAGCGACGACGGGACACCGCCCTAGCAGCCGGTGGCGGAGCTTCGCTACGGCCAAGGTATAGATTTTGGTACGGTTAGCTCACTGATATAGAAGCACTTTTTACCAATTTCTTAAATATCACTATTGCTACTATATATATATAGGAAAAATCCATCCTATCACCCGGTGGTAGTTACCCCACATGTCTCATATACTAGCATGTGGTACTATATATACTACTTTATTATTTTAAATATGTTCATATACTATATCTAAGATATTTCAAAACAAGTTACATGAAAAAATTGCATATGAGCCCATAGTTTTTGTTATATTTGTGAAATACGTACATATTTGTACGTAAAAAAGAGCATACTCAAAAAATAATACATACTACTTAAAAATTTGTATATATACTACCTAATCATTGTTATATACTACATACTACACGTACATACTCTCGGTTTCGACAGATACTACATACAACATACAAAACGCAAGTGGTGGTAACTACCACTGCTTGTAGGAAACATTTGTCTATATATATATACAGTTCATAACATTTGAAAAAAATCCAGTAATTATAATCACCTTCATCTATTAATCTCAAAAAAAATCAGCCCATTTTGTCCACTATTTTTTTGGACATTTTTTTTAAGATTCGGCCAAATTTGGCTTAAAGTTTCCGAAAACATGTAAGGAAAATCCAGTAATTTAAGAATTTAGCTTATTTTCCTAGCATTTTAAAGTTTGGACAATTTTTTTAAGTTAGTCTATTCTTGATCATACAAAGATAATCCAAACTAGATTTATAGTTGAAGATGCCTTGAAGTACTGGAATTTTTCATTTTCTTTAAACCGTGAAACTTTTTAGCCAAAATTTCCTAAAGTTCGACTATCCAAACTTCAGACCGGTTTAGCGAAATGGCCTAAAACTTTCTCAGATTGATCAGTGAAGATAATTTGATTTATTTTTTTAAAGTTTAGAGAAAGAAGATATTTTTTACTGCATACTTGTGGATGTGGATCTTCTAGATGAGTGCCAATGTTTCTTACTGCATACTTGCGGATGTAGTATGTATGCTCAGGTCAAAATGACAAATGGCTTCAAGAACATCCAACTGTATGGAACTAAAATTAGCAGCTTCATGATGAACTGCCAGGTTTGAGGTAATAACATTAGCAAAGTCCCACTTGAAT
The DNA here is from genome assembly GCF_018294505.1 of Triticum aestivum. Classification (NCBI taxonomy): domain Eukaryota; kingdom Viridiplantae; phylum Streptophyta; class Magnoliopsida; order Poales; family Poaceae; genus Triticum; species Triticum aestivum. Next base: position 641,665,142 of record NC_057810.1, read on the forward strand.
CTATCACCATGATGATAGTAAAGTACACCTAGCCATTTGGCTCTTGTTTGATATTCTGTCCATCCTTGTATAAAAAGCCACTTCATATTGTATCAAGTCAAATTGTTTTACATTTGACCAAGTTTATAGGAAAAATATTACTCTACATGCTACCAAAGCAATATCACGATATCAACCATGAAATATATCTTCATAAGGTTATGAATAGGGTATTGCATATGTTGATATTTTCTCTACAAACTTGGTTGAATTCAAAATAGTCTGACCTATGACCAGATTAAGTGACCTTGCATGCATTATCCGCTGGCAGGTGGCACCATCGTTCTTGAGGCCCGAAGGGCGTTGTGACGTAGCAGAAGGGTCTGTGTGGCGTGACGAAGGTAGTCACCTCCTGGCCGGACGCTTCTTTTGTATCTGGTGATAGCCCAAGTAGGCATCCATAAACGATAGAGGCTCACACCCCACAGTGAAATCAATCACATGGTGATAGCAAGGGAGCAAGAACGGGTCCTTAAGACACGCCTTGTTGATTTCGGCTTGGTGGTTGATGTAGCCGAAGTAACACCATGCCAAGCCGCACGCGAGCGCCGTCACGGTGGGCTCCGGCCGGCGGTCACCCTGGCCCAGCGTCCAATGGCGCCACCGGCTGACCATGCCCGGGCTGCATCATGCATGTACGTGCAAGTGCAACAAGAGGAATGCATGCGTGCGTCAGAAATGAGGAGAATCAATCAAGGAATTAATGGAGTGGTTGCTTGCATCTGATCTGATTGATTCGGTCTGCTCCGATGCTCAACTGGAATTGGCGGGAGGGAGTCGTAGAGTACTTGCACCAATAAGCACGGGGCGATGACGGCGGTTCCCCAGCACAAGACATCAGGAAGCCAACTTGTTCTTGCTCCAACTTCATCTCTGCTCTGATCTGTTTTGACCCTGGTACTCATGTTCCTATATTTATTCGGAAATTTTCAGAGGTGTCAATATGTTTTGTCTGATGTGTACACCATATCCTCCGCGAAATTGGTTAATCTGGTAGGCAGATCTCAAAATATGCATCCCGATCAATGGTGATACTAATTTCAAGTTTGCATGTGTCCATGGAAGACATGCTTCCTACCTTCGCTTATGCCTCTATATAGCAATGATTTTGTTTTTTTGCATCTCAATTATCTATGCATCTACTACCTATCATGTACGTTGTGGTAGATCAAATTATTGCTTCTCATAAGCCATGCTTCCTACCTATATATTTCGGAAATGTTAACGCCCACACGTGTGGGCGTTCACCATCCCGACCACACGCAAGCATCTCCGTTGGCAGCTTTGTGCACGAATCTTGGAACAAACCGGCCGGTTTTCTACGCCACGTAGGACGAGGCGCGTGTGCGGTGTGCGAGTCGGGTCGCCCGCACGTTGGTTGCCATCCCGCGGTCAGCGGTTGCCACTCGGAGACGTGCGGTGGAACCACAATGCGCCCGCACGCCACGCTCCGACCGCGGTTGACGTCAAACACGTCGCACACCGCAGTCCCCTCTCCCTCACGGTTCCATTTACCCTGCCGCACGCAGTTACTGGCACAAGCCACTCGCATTTCAATCCACTGGAGGAGAAGGCGAGGGGAGAAGGCGACGGCGGAGGCGGAAGAATCGACGGCGTTCGCGACCGTCGGTGGTGCTCGCCGGAACGGAGCGGCTGCGCCGGAGCGGCTGCGGCTTGAAGGTAATGGTCGCTACAACTCTCGCAACCCCTTCCTGCATTTTCCCCCCTTCCCTCCCTGCTTGATTCCTCGATCGAGTTCGTAGATATTCAGGCGATTCTGCGATGCGTCGGCGTTCCCGCCGGCGCCGAAGTCGTCTGCTAGCCGTTTTTGGTTGCACTGGGCAGTTTCGTCGCCGCCGCCGCGGCGGCATCGTCGGTGTGGTTATGCTTGTTCGGAGGCAGGCACTAGTCTTGCCTATGGATTGGGCAGGTGTCTCCCGGGTTGTTTGATCCGCATTGGTTGGAATTTGTGTTTGCAGTCAGTTCGGGGGTGAACTTTGAGGGTGAATTTGAGGTCGCGGTAGTTGCCATTGAACCCTAGATCTAGTTAGTTGGGTTTTGAAACTGTAGTAGGAGGCGAACTTGGTGGTTTGATTAACTATCATGATTGTGTGGCAACTAACTCCCTGAACAAATGTGATAGTTGCCACAAACGTGTTTTCCTTTGCGCGGCAACAAATTACTGAAATGACTATGATAGTTGCCACATATAAGCTTTCGCATGGGGCAACTTTTTTTTATTGAATGACTGTGATAGTTGCCAAACACACACTCTTCCATGTGCAACTGAATTTGCTGAATTACTGTGACAGTAGCCACTAACATGCTTTTTCATTGTGGCATCAAATTTTTCTGAATGATTTGTGGTAGTTACCACTTTGTGATAGTCGCCACAATCTGTAGTCAATGCAGTTTCAGCAGCCAACTGCACTGGACGGCAACTAATGTGCACTTCAAGTGTGCCTGTTACCACTCGGATTAGTATATTCATGTGGCAAACAGAATGTGACCATACTGTCTGTTGCCATTCTGCTGATACGACAGTGTGGCAAATTGGCTACATAATGTGGCAACCAAATTTGCATATCAATTCTGTCAGATGTCATACATATGTTATTTTTCCTGCATTCACTAGTTGACATTTTCTGTAAGGTGGCAACTGCTTACCTCTTGCATTCACATTTCATCCATGACAATTTGGTCCGTCTCTATCTCAGCAGAATGGCTCGTGGCGATCATCAAAATGATGATGATGATTTCATGGATCCACCACAGCGTAATCGGGCAGCTGGCCGGATAAAAGAGGGTGATGAGGTAAATGTTCACACATCCCCCCCTCAATCCTGCTTTATGTTACTGGTTGACACCTCGAGCTTGCAGTCGTCTGACACGGACTAAAATTTCATGACATTGGAAAACATGGCAACAACTGACCACTTACTGTCTGTTTTTTGCAGAAGAAGAAACGTATTCGCAACAGAGCCTTCCAAGAACGACTGGCTACATTGACTGACAAATTCACCGATGATCAGAAGGGGGCTGCTGCTGAGATGGGTATGCAGTCTATGATGGCTGTCCGGTGCACGAACCTTGTCAACACTGTATGCGACTGGCTTGCTGAGATATACGAGCCTGCCTCCAGGTAGTTCGTGATTCCGGGATGTGGAAGACTCCCATTGAATGAGGATTCTGTGTTCTGCACTCTGGGCGTGCCTCGTGGACATATCAAAGTCCCGTACGAGGTCAACAATGAGATCGAGCAAGAACTGTTCCCCCGTTTGTTTCCTGGGTCGAAATCCATGTCGAACACGTCTGCAGTGGCAGATTCGCTGCAGGCCATGACGATGCATGGAGATGTTTTCAAGATGAAGCTACTCATGTACCTCATCTCAGCTGTTTTTGCGCCGACCACCTCCCTTCGCCCAAGCAACAAATGCTTCCCCATCCTGGTGAATGATCCATCTTTACTTCTTTATTTTCCTTCAATCTTTCGGCTCCGATGTCATGTGTAAAGTTAGTGACTGCCAGTGTTTTCGATGTTTTTTTCCATTCTTAGATTTCTGATGCGGCAACCTTTTTGCCCTGAAATTTTGTGTGGTGCAGACGGATCTGAAAAATGTGAAGAACAGAATTGGTGCAAGTTTATTGCCGACTTCCTCCACGATGCATTCGCAAGCAAGATGTACCAAAAGGGTTGTCGACTGCATTTAATGGTATTTTTTTACCAGTTCTTTCTGTGAACACTGTCTTATAACACACTTTTATTCATGCATGTCAACCTGATCATAACAAGATGGCAACTGCCATAATGACAACATGGCAACTGTTACAATGACAATATGGCGACTGCCATCATATTAGTATGGCAACTGTTACCAGACTATGATGGCAACTGCCATCTTAGCAATATGACAATTGCCATCACACCATGATGGCAACTAGCACATACAGAAGGCAACTTCTTTTTTATTCCATTTTTTCCATGCACATCAGCTTGATTATCGGGGGAACATACATTATCTTGTTTTTTTAACTACACAGTACACATGACGGCAACTGATATTTCTTTCTTTGTAAAATTGTCTTAAATCAGCTCATGTATGTCGACTATCTTGATCTGTCCACTGTGGATTTCACTAGGGTAGGAGGCCCGCCGCCTACGCACAAGTTTGCTATTTCTGCATGGACTATCAACACTGTCAAGGTTGTGCTTGCCGCAGACAGGGCAACTGATACCAAATATGAAAAATTGCGGTTAGTTTTGGTTTCTCTCTCCACATGGCATGCTTACAAATTTGACATGAGGGAACCGTCCGTGGTTCATAAGGGATGACCACCTTTTGTGATCCATGGCTGTATGCGTATTGTATCCATGTTTCACCCCACAAGGGAACTCGTTTCATTCGTGTTGAAACTTACCTTCTATCTCTTACATCCTTGCTATTTTTTTTGTTTTTTCTAGCTGATGGCCAAGCATGCTATAGACTACAGCGTGTTTGGGGGGCTCAAAACTTTGAAAAATGGATGGACGTGCACTCAGCTCCGTCTTGCCCTACTGAGGTAATCAAAATATGTACATCTATGTTTTGCCGTGGATTATTTGTTGATGTTGCGCAAGTGACTGCAATATGGGTGGTTGTTGATGTTTCTTGTTTCATGCACAGGAGAGGGCACCTGTTGAGCATCTAATTGGGCAGTTTGCATCCGGAATGACCGGCTTGCTCGGGAAGTTGGTTGAGGGGTGGACGTCTCTCAGTGGCTCTGACAGTGATGCGGTTGCAAGGCAGTTCACTTCATTTGTCCCAGAACGTACACATCGGCCAACCGGTTGCCGTGGCCGGTATGACTATAACAGTTCCCAAGAGCCCGGTGACACACAAGATGATCTAGATGGAGACGCTGGCCTCAGCAAGGATGACGACGATGACATGGAGAACGTGCAACATGACACCGATGATGATGAGCATGCTGAAGTTTGCGCAGGTGGTAACAAGGACAAGGATGCAACAGATGTCCCCCCCCCCCACCGGAGAAAGTCAAAGAACATACAGCTGCGAGAGGCGAGGGGGTGTTGCCATCAAGGAGGGGGAGGTCTCCAGGAGATGTTGGGCAGGGTTCTCGTGGCAAGAGGTCTAGGACCGATCCCGTAGCTGCCAGGAGGAGGTTCGACTTTAAATATATTTTTTGCTGTGTCTATTTTCTTGGAACAGTCTCATCCATTTCTTGCACTTGTTTTTTGTCAAGCGCGGTAATGAGTTTGTTGTCTGACAGTTGCCACCTTTTTTTTACCTCCAACTCATACGTGCAGCGAGCCGACCGCTGGTGGACGAGCAGTTACGAAGAAACAGGCGCCAACGCCAAACCGTGTTTCTGCTCGCTTGAACAAAGGTGCCCCCATTGGTGACACCCCTTCCACCAGGTCTTCTCCTCGTACGACGATGACCAACACCAGGGATCCTATCGTGTTGCCAGACCTAAGGAAGCCAGTCAAGAAATAGGTTTCTCCATGTGCTTTCATTGACATAGCGTTATATTTTCTTGATTTTCCAATGCATCCGTTTAGCTTGTCACATGGTCTTCTGTCATCGTCCCCCACGCGGCAACTGCTGTTTTTTCCAAATGATTTCTTCCTTCATTTTTAAAGTGTATGGCAACTCATATTGGTTTTTACATGGCAACTGGCATCTAAGCCAAATGGCAACTCTTACTGTACCTAATGGCAACTGCCATTTGTTTCCCGTTGGCTTGTGAGCTCATCCCACACCCAGGTTTGAAATTGCATTCATGGCAGATCAGACATTCTTATCATTCTTCAAGTTGCCTAACATCGCAACTGCTGCTGGATGGCAACTGCTAATTATGACACATGGCCACTCACGTCCCCCTTACATGGCAACTACCAGCTTTTCCACTTGTTTATCATTTTTTAAAGATTTCTACCATGCCAAACATATTTTTGTTCATTTTTCAATATCTTTTTCATGTGCTTTTTTTTGCAGGGTGAAGAAGACCACTATGCGCGGGGCCAAGCATATCAGTAAGGACCCGCTCGAACGCCTACATTCAAAGTTGTCAACAGGGGGCAACTCAGATGTACATGAGGCACCAGGCGACAATACTGCTGCTGCACCATTGATCGCTCCCACCAACTCTGATGCAAGTGGCCGACCATCTCCGCCGGCTGCAGATGTGCAGGCTAGAACAACAGGCAAACGTACATCAGGGAGTGACGAGTCGGTATCTGCCAGGACAGCTGAAATATTGCCAACTCTATTGGCAATGAAGGATGCTGCTGTGAGCCATGCCACCCCATCAGCAAGTGTTGAAGTGGATGCTCCCGAGACGAACCTAAGCAAGGAATATTCCCGCTCATCTGACACTGATTCCAAGCGCGTGCGTGGTCGCACTCCTGTGTCCACGACAGAAGCGGCTGAGGCGGCAGTTCACAAGGATATGACATCTACAGGTGAGAGTCCTGGCACAACAGCTCCAGCTCCTGTCGGTGCAGATACTGCTAAGGCGACTGTTTCGCGTGCTAGTCTTCCACCTAGGCGTCGTAGCCCCCGCAAGCAACCAACAGACATAACTAATGCATCGGCTGTAGCTAGGAGCAGGAGAGACGAGCCTGGTTATGTTCCTGCGTCCACACTGTTCCCGTCACCTGCCAAAAGCAATGTGATGGAGAAACCGGAAGACCGGAGCACAACTGATGCAGGTGTCAAGCCGGGCACGAGTGACGCAGGTGAACTCCCGGAGCAGACTGCGCCTTTACCCGCATTGGAAATCCCCATCATAAATCTGCGCACTTCCAGGCTCCCACTCAATGTCGGTCTCCCCTACAGCCCAAACAAGAAGATTGTCAAGAAAGTTGTGGTTGATACCGCTGACAAGACGCCCCGCCCTGCAAATAAGCCCGATCATTCTGTAGCGGCCGATTCAGATATGTTTGTCGATCTTTCACCCTTGGATTCTGCCCCGCAAATTGTTCGTGGTCCGGCCAGTAGTAATGAGAGGCACCCAATGGCCTTTACCCCACCGAGCTTCAACCTTGGCATCGGTCAAGATCAACCGGTGGTGCAAGATCCTATGCCAGTTGCCTTTGCTTTCCCAGGAGGCATGCCTGCAATGATGGCGCAGCCAATGATCGAGGGCAGGAAGGCTGTCAAGTTCACAGAGCCGATTGTGAAAGGTACACTTGTCATGTTCTTATGATTTTCTTGCATACATCTTTGTAGTTTGACTTTTGTTCCAATCATATTTTTTGGGGGGGAGGGGGTTCTCACTTGTGATGGCAACTGACATGTGATGACATGGCAACTGGATTTGATGCACCATGTCACATACATTTCCTTTGCTGTCGTGCTGCATTTAACATTTGGGCAACCACGTGGCAACTGAAGTTGCTTCAACATGGCAACTGTAGTTGCTGTCACATGGCAACTACAGTGCATTACAGATGGCAACTGGATTTGCCACACCATGCCAACTGCATTTTTTGTTTTCATGCTGCATTTTTTCATACGGCAATCACATGGCAAGTGCAGCTGACACAACATGGCAACTATAGTTACTGTGATATGGCAACTATAATCCAACTAGATGGTAATTACAGTGCAACTACATGGCAACTGTAGTTGCTATGACATGGCCACTGTAGTTGGACCATGCATGGCAACTGCCCCACTTTTTCTGCCCACAATCTCACATCATGCACCCTACCTCCTCACAATCCATCTGTTTTTGATTTTCTAGGTATCCTAACACACTTTTTAATTTTTTTATCATTGCAGCCACCCCTGAGGAGATTTCACCGTCACTTGACGAAGCTTACCGCATGATCGAGGAGGCAGCATTGCATAGGAGGTCCTCACGAGGGCAAGGGCAATCAAGTTCCAACGTGCCTGCAGATATGGTATCTGAGGATACCATTAGGAGTGCCACTCCTGGTTCTGTGAGGCAGCAGAGGGTAGTTCACCCACCTCCCGCGGAAGACTACGAGCCCGAATTCAAGGTCACTAAGGAACAGACCCAGCTGTACGATATCGTCAAGCGGTTTGGAAATGCGAGGGCTAGCAGCAAGCACATGAAGGAGGTGAAAGCGTAAATGACCACACCCCATAATCTCTCATTTTTGCTTTGCTCCTTTTTTACGATTCACCTTCTTCGTACTTCCTATACACGATCCGCTTACGTTTTAGTTCTTTCATATATTTTTTACTTAGCAGGCATGATCCTTCCATGTTATATCGTTTTCATACAGCTCATGTTTGGACAGAACCAAAGTCATTCAATGCGGAGCGACGTACGTCGACCTGGGTGATCTTGCTGAGTCCGTGAGGCCAAACGGTAAAATATCGACGAATGTAGTTGCATGCGGATCGACTACATCAGAAATCATATGGATGTGTGTGCCGACAAGATAATCATGCATTATATTGTGACCTGCAAAATATGGGATGGTGACTTCCACCACAAAATCCTGAGGAAGAATTTTGCTCAACACGGTGATTTCAAGCTCACACTGAAGAAATATGTGAGTACTCCTCCCCTTTCTGCACTGTTTTGTCATATGGTGTGGGTTTTTTTCCATCATCTGCACTTGAGTTTATGTGGCAGATGTTTTCATGTGGCAATAGTTGCCGTGCACACTGTCATCTTGATTTTTGCATCCCGTGCAAACTATGTGGCAACTTGATAGTAAAATACACGGCTCATTTTGTTCATACATGGGCGGCAACTTTCTGTCAACTACCCCCACCCATAACCAAAACATTCTACGTGATTCTAAATTTTTTGTCCCTCTGCTTCTCATTTCTTCACTTTTAAATGCAGGTCATGTTCCCCATGTTCCAGGAGCTTGCACCACATGACCAGCAAGACAAGTGTGGTCACCACTATGTCATCTGTCTTGACCTGAAGAACCAACGTTTTGAGGTGCTTGATTCAATCCGTTCGGAAGCTGATACAGATCTTACTACGCATGCCGAATTCTTCATCAACAACCTCAAAGAGACATGGAACCGTCACTACGAACATTCAAAAGTCCAGATCAGGCATTTCCCGACTGAGTATGTGGCGACTGCGAAGCAAGGGAACACGTAATTTCTTAACCCCCTCCTTCATGTGCCATTTACATCAATCCAACCCCTCTTTTGTTGCCACATCTGAATTGAAGTCTATCATTTGCTACGTCTGCCCTTTTTGTGTGTTCACCTGACTCTTTTTCTCGTGCAGGACGGACTGTGGCTTTCACGCGCTGGAATACTTTGCCAAGTGGGAAGGCAGAATTGTCCCCGCTATCACAGCTACAACGTTCGTTGAGCTCCGGAAAATCCACACATGGAACTGGTTGACGAATGAAGATTTCAACAAGCGGTCCGGAGCACGCGAGTTTGTGGAGGAAGCTGTCAAGAAAGTCATCAAGAGGTACAAGTGATCACGCGGCGATACACACCGGATGCACACCTTACATTCTGTTGCCGAGGAATGTAAGGTACTATCTCTTTTGTTCTCGTCAAAAACTATGTTCGTGTGTTATGTTATGACTGCAACCCCGCGTAGGCTACTATGTAGTGGTGGTGTGTGAGCGACATTTGAATAGTTTCTGTAATATATGTGTGGATGTGAACCTACTTAGGCGTGACAGCAGATATGTTTTTTATGTTTATCATTATTACTATGGTTTCGTCGTTTGCATCACCCGTTTGCTGTTTCGAATGCGTCACGGTGTTTTAAAACATGGCAAATGTAGTTCATCAGACATGGTTAGCGAACGTCATTGTCGTTGTTCATTTGGACGTCTTGCTTCTTCTATTTCATCACTAACTTCACCGGCTAGCATGGTAGGTTTGATCATGTAGCCACAACCTTTGCTGCGGTTTATGCATGTTACGCCTTTTCCAACTTGTTTCTTATACATTGCACACAATACACTATGTGTCTCTAAACCGCGTCGTATTGTCATGGAAATATATGCCATGCAGAGTCATTACAAGTACCATGGCATATTTTCAGTACAGCTAACATGGCAGACACAGTACAAACAACATTGCAGATCCAGCATAATTAACACGGCAGATATAGTACAACTAACATGGCAGATCCAGTACAACTGAAGTGGAAGATGCAGTACAACTAGCATGGTATATTTGGTACAAAATAGCATGGCATATTTAGTACAAAATAGCATGGCATATTTAGTATAAAATAGCATGGCAGACTAACTACACATAACATGGCAGATTAACTACACATAACATGGCAGATTAACTACACATAACATGGCAACTGCATTTATCCACTCAATGAATTTTCCTTCCACTTCCGATGCCCCTCAAGAGTCATTCTCGCAATCTTAAAAAAAATCTCATCATCTAGGGTACAAAAGAAAATGTCCACAAGGACCATGTCACGTCGCCCCAATTTTTGCTCATGGATTGCCCGCCCCTTTCTTCGTTTTCTTGTGTTTTGATTGAATCTCCAATCTCGACTTGTACCTTGTCTCTCTTGGACGACCCTTTGTGATCGAACAGGGTGGGTTCCTGACCTGGGTCTGTGTGCTTGCTGTTTCAGATCCTATCTCCGAGTTTTCAGATGATGGCCCCGTGGACGAAGGCACACTTGATGTGCGGGGGAACCGGTGTAAGGCTTCCTCAGCTTTCCTCTTCTTAATCTCATCAAGCTCTCTTTTCAGTGTCTTCCTGTGTTTTTCCGCGACTCTCGCTGTCTCATCACTCTTGCACGCTTGATCAATTAGCTCAGCATAGTTCTTTGTCAGCACAACGTGCCTCACGTCTTCCATGGTTGACTCAGGTCTCTCGTCATGTACAGCCAGAACTGCGTGTGTTGTCTGTGGCGCCAACGCATCGTCAGCGTCCCAAGTCTATCGCCGCCTTATGAAATGGCGGGGCATCCGTATCACAGCGTTCATGTCCATTACTTTTAGTATGTGACAGCACACAATGTCGTCCCGTTCGAACTTGCAGCATTGACAGTAGTACTCGCCTTCGCCTATCGAGGCTTTGACGAAGTAGTTTCTTCATTTGTCCGGGTCTTCAGGTTCTGAATCTGACATGCCCAAAATAGAACACACCTTGAACGTATGTTCGTCCACCTGGAAAGCCGTGAACATGCTGGCACGCTTTATTTCTTCCTGGAATCTGCAAGTTTTGTGTGTTTTCTGTTAAACTATCGCGCTTTTTTCTTGTACCACCTTATATTATCATGTAAGTAGAAATACATTTTTGATTGAACATGGCAAACATAGTTCATTCAACATGGCAAATATAGTACGTTGAACATGGCAAATGCAGTACACTAGACATGGCAAATGCAGTACACTAGACATGTCAAATGCAGCACACTAGACATGGCAATTGCAGCACACTAGACATGGCAATTGCAGCACACTAGACATGGCAATTGCAGCACATTTTCAACTGGCCAACATCATTTCCCACACCAACATTCCCCAACGAAAGCACATTGCATAAAACATGGCAACTGCCCTTTTAGTTAAACATGGCATCTATAATTGGCTAAACATGGCAATTGCATTTCAACAAACATGGCAGATTCACTTTATTAAACATGCAACTGCATTTCAGCATATGTGCCGCCAACATAACATTTTTCCAGTTGACATTGGCACTTGCATGCCAACATGCCCCAATGGAAGCACAGTGCATTAAACATGGCAACTGCACTTCATTCAACAAGGAAATTGCACCCGCGTAAGCATGGCAAAACAGAATTTTCATTGAACATGGCAACTGCAGCTGAGTAAGCATGGCAAAACAATATTTCATTAAACATGGCAACTGCATATCATGGCAACTGCATTGCACTCTATAAGGCACCTGCTGCCTATGTGCTTTTTTCTGCAAATAAGACTGTAACGCAACTGACTTACTTGTTAAAGATCTTGTTCGTGTATATCTTGCTCATTTGCCTCTCCATCGGTAAATACATTAGCAATTTTGGCTGCTTTAGTGTTATGGTCGCTTCTTGCTGTAGCTCAGATCCCAGAATTTTTTGTTGCAAAGTTGTGTACTGCTTGGCAAATTGTAGCAATGAGTTGCCAGGGCTGATGTACCGCTTCAAAACAGCATTGAACCCCTCGCTGCGCTGCGTAGTCTGCAGAAATGGGAAGAAGCACTGCATGAAGTAGGCCGGCACCCAGTACATTCGCTTCTCCCACAGGTTAGCAAGTGTCTCGTTGTCTTGGACTTGATGTGTTTCAATCATGGCCATCCAGCTCCTTTCAAACTCCTCCACTGTCAAGCTGTGGTCCACGCACAACTCGAATGCCTTGTGCAGCTCTGGACGGTCAGCAAAGAACGATCCTAGCGTCTCCTCAGCCTTCTTTATAATGTGCCACCTGCAGTGCCTGTGCACTGCAAACGGAAAGACCTCCTCTATGCCTGCACGCATGCTGAAATCTTGGTATGTTATTATGTTCATCGGAGCAAGTCCATCCATGCACTCCAAGAAGGTCTTGAACAGCCAAACGTACCCATCCGTGTCTTCGTTCCGGACGAGCCCGCAGCCGAACTGCAACGACTGATTATGGTTATTTATTCCTATGAACGGAGCGCATGGCATCTTGTACATATTGGTGAGGTATGTCGCGTCGAATGAAATGCAATCTCGGAAATGCTTGTAGGCTCTCCTTGCAGCACCATCCACCCAATACATGTTTCTGACACGGTCCTCATCGCCCAACCTTATCCTGTAGAAGAAATCTGGATCTTCCTTCGCTTTCTCATCGAAGTAGGCAATTGTGGCCTCTATGTCTGCCAACTTGCTCTCTCTACGGTACTTGGCCTGTAGGTTTGTGACGTCAGCTGGTATGTACGGCATGCTACTCAGTTTCCCCTTTTTGCTGTGGATGAGAGATAGTATCTGTACCATTCTGGATGGACCGACGTTACAATCATGTAGCAGCTTTACGAATTGCCTTTCGACGGGGGTGAACCCTCTGTGGGCGGTCAGAAATTTTACCAGGTCGAACTTCTTTATGAGTTGGTGGTTGTGCTCGTCAAAATACTCATTGACCACCCACTGTCCTCCATCTACGTTTAGCTTACACCGGACGGGACACTCTGTCTTGAGAATGATACCTCTCTTTCGTTACGGAATGACAGGCGCAACACCTTTCCCCTTCTTGTTCCTCCGTGCCTTGTGGCACCTCATCTCACCTCTGTTGTACTCGTTAGTTTTCTTAAATTTTCTATGGTACTCGGTGTTGACCGCAAATCCATGAAACTTTGCATATGTTTGGTAGTATTCCTTTGCTTCTTCGAACGATTCAAATCTCTGCCCAATGTACGGTGGCTTAGGTACCATCTGATTGCCCACCATCTTCATCCCCTTGTGCATTGTCGTCAGTTTCATCATTCACTTCAGTATCGGCGGCAGTTCCATCTTCTTGAGTGTTGGCAGTGTTTGTGTTCAAAGGGGTGCTTGTCGGCATTGCTGGAATGATTGCCATTCCCGACTCTGGCTCGAAATTGTTTGCGGCATGATTGTCTGCTGGCTGGTGGAACGCGTCTTCCGTGCGCTCAGAGCTCCCCACAGTAGATGTTCCCGCGCCACTGTTCACTGTAGTTGTAGGCCCTGTAATAGAAAAAACAGGTATGAGATTAAGATTTTTGTTTGAATAACATGTGTATCGCGATGGATCACATCATCTTCGAGTGATTTGGCATGACATCATTTCAAACAGCAAGCCATGAGGCTGCGCTTGGACATGTATGGCAGCTGTATCTGTCCAGTCATGGCAGCTACTGTTCAACAAACATGGCAACTACTGTTTTGCCTACCAATAACTACAAATAACAAATGTAGTGTTATTTCTGTGGGTCGGTTTTTCTCCTTACCTTGTTGTGCTGCATTTGACCATCTTGTGTGGTCTGTGACACCAAAATGACGTGCTCCACCTGCAGTTTGTGAAGCTTGCCACGAGACGTTTGCCGGGTTACCACCAGCGTAATAACCTGTAAGCATAGTATTGGTTGGTCAATTCATGGCAAATGTAGTTTGTGCTAGCACGACATCTACAGTTGCCCCTGATGTGGCAACTGCAGTTTTAATGGCATGGCAAATGTAGTTGCATCTGTATGGCAACTGCAGTTATTCCTTCATGGCAGCTGCAGTTGCCATGGCATGGCAAATGTAATTTTTCCTCCATGGCAACTGCAGGTGTCTACGGATGGCATCTGCAGTTGTCCATGGATGGCAACTGCAGGTGTCTATGAATGGCAATTGCAGGTGTCTATGGATGGCAACAACAGTTGTCCAGGGATGACAAGTGTAGTTTTTAAATCATGGCAATTGTAGATGTCCAGTCATGGCAATTGTAGATGTCAACTATGCTCCTTCTGCTAATTGAGCATCCGCAACTTCACTTTTTTTGTGGACTCACCTGTGTATGATGTCGATGGCAGGTACATGGGTGTTGCCTGATGCCACGTGCTGCATGAACGCTCTGCATTTTCACCCGTGATAACTCGTGAGTCCTTTTGCCAGTTTTTTTGCATGTTTGTTTTTCACGTCCACAGCAACATGTGCTCTTTTTTCGTTTTGCATTACCTTGATAAGCCGTACTAGCTAGTTGAAGTCGGCTGCCCGCACATTTGTCAGTGTTAGCGCCTTGTGACTGAACTTGCCACGGGGGCCCCCTAAGAGTGTTTTGGTCATAAGAACCTGCAAAAAAATGAGAATATACGACATAAGTAGAATGTCATCTTCATCGTTGCGAAGATGGCAACTGTTCTCTTCTTTTGTTATCACGCATCATACCTACGCCTGCATACTGTTCTAGTAGTGGCAGCAATGGCCCTGCAGAGATGAGTTGACTGTACTCTGATGCATCCCAAGGGGGCGTTTCTGGCCTTTGAGAACCCCAAGCATCAGCGCCATCTTCGTGATTCATTCTTTTCGTGTCTCGCTTCTTTCCGATGTGCTCTGAATCACTGCATGAACAAGAAGGCATCAATAATCCACAAGAATTGTATTCTTCTGCTGCTTGCCCATAGAAGATGGGGATGGCAAGCAACAGGTCAAAATAGGTGGCAGCTACTGACAAAGAAAGGTGGCAACTATCGTTACACACAAGTGGCAATTAATTTTTCCCCACCCCTTCATTCCAAAAATTGTCCTTCCTGTCCTTTTTTAGGGATTCCTACTCATCCATTTCATACACAACTACCTGCGTCAATTATACTAGAAACTTAAGTTAAGCTCAACATGTAGATAACAAAAACTACTGGATCTCAGAACTACTGGTGTTGCCACCCCCCTATAGCATGGATCCAGTACAAGATTGGGGAGATTTTTCAGCCTGAAGGATGAGAAGGATGACATAGGGAGATTTTCACCTGATTTTAGTTGATCGTCTCTGAAGGGCTGGTTGGAGTGGGGGGCTAGGGGTGGGGAGGGTTGGGGTGTGGTTTGCGGTGGGTTTGCCCTACGGATCTGCTCTGGTTGCCATGGCAACCAGAGAAGGCCGGCGACGGAGGTAGGGGTCGAGAGGTGGAGGACGATGGCGGCAGTCGAGAGAGGCGATCGAGCGGAGGACGGGAACGGCTGGGTTGTGCGGGCAGCGGGTCGTGTGGCCCGGACGGGGCAGTGCGGGCGGGGTTGCCACGCACCGGACGTGCGGGCCGTGGTTTTGTGCGCGCGGACGTGGTCGTGCGGGCCGGTTCCCGTCCATGCCACATGAGGCATGCGGGCGGGTTCCCGTCCATGCCACACGTGTGGCAGTTATTCGGACCCATATATTTTTATAGTAGTATTTTTTTTCTTCATCTCACTTTTCTATGGCTGCATTGCATATCATGTAGTATGTTGTGACAGATAATTTCCTTCTTATTTCTCATATGTGTTTCTGTTGTACAAATGTTTTGTGCCAGACTATGCCAGGTATGCATTTGTGTATATGCTGGATCTTAAAAGATATTCTAAACACAAATTATGCTTGTATATTTTTAGTTTACAGATGGCTGGATCTGCTCCTTGGTCTAGCAGGATGGACGTAGCTACCTACTTGATTCAAATCATTGCTTTGTGGGGCTGGTTCGACGTCGACAAAGCAGGCATGAAGAATGCATGCTTTCTTACGTGGGATTGTTTGCTTCCTCATGCCTGACAATTGCTTCCTACCTCATCTACGCCCGTGCACGAGGATATTAGGCATGCCAAGTCTTCCTGTGGCCCAGACTAGCCACTACACTAGCTACGTCGGCCCGATCTCGTCATTGTCGATCCGATCTCATCGATGCTACTCCTTGAAGACATCCGGCGCTCATGTTAGGGGCTTCACACCGTTGTGCTTCGATGTTTATGTCTTGTTGTATGGAAGCAAAGTCCAATATATATTCAAAGAAATTTTTGTTTTCTTTGGAAGCAAATTATGATCTCATTTATAAGCAATGTTCATGAAAGTATACATCAATCAGAAAGTTGGCCGTTGAAAATATGTATGTGCAATGGTGGATATAAATTTCAACTTCATTGGAAGCACATGCTCATTTTGTTTGAAGCAGATGTAATTGTTCGTCGCACATGCACGCTGTACCAACTTAATAATTTTGTATCCAGCATGTCTCTAATTTGCTTCCTGCGCAAATGAATGAAGTTTCACTTACACAATAACCAAGTGTTGTACTCCCTCCGTTCCTAAATATAAGTTTTTTTAGACATTTCAAATGGAGTACAACATACGGATGTATGTAGACATATTTTAGAATGTAGATTCACGCTTCGTATGTAGTCACTTGTTGAAATCTCTAGAAAGACTTATATTTGGGAACGGAGGGAGTAGGTTTCATGAAACATTTATGCTTCCTACACAGTTGCACAATGTTTTGGTTAGACACTAATCGTGCTTCTAACAAAAGCATACTGTGCTTCCTCATGCTTCAAGGGATTACATGTTGTCTAATGTTTTAGTTTAGACGTCCTAGTTTGAATTGAGAATATATACATTTTCTTTTAGTTGAGAATATATACATATGGAACAAATTTTGGAGTACCTTTATTTTGAAAGCTGTTTTTCTCAATAATATTTTTCCATCACATGTGCTTTCATCGAAGAAAAAAAACTGTTTCCATGGCATGTTTGTGTTGCAAAAAAAAAAGCAACCAGAAGCAATTTATTTTCTTTGTTTGTTTATTGGAAGCAAAACCGTAATTAGTGGGAAGCATTATGTTTTTTATTTGTTTGTTTGAAGCAATCACGGCGTACCAAACAATCAGCATAATTTCTGGGAAGCAATTAGTTACTAGAAGCACAGAATTAGGAAAGGTTGGAGAGATCAGCGGGAGGAGATGCTATATACTACTCGGAGTGATTACTAGAAGAACTTATTAGGAAGGAAAAAGTTAGAGGCTAATCATCATGTCAGATCGGATGAACAGCGTGACCTTAATCCAACGGCCATCCACTGGTCTGATCGGAAGCCAGGGATCAGTAGTCTGATCCCTAGTGCTCCCCAAAGGATTTTTTGAAACAGAGGCAAAAAATTTACCTTATTCATTAATTAAGGAGAGTTTTGAGTACATAAGAACCGGCTTTACAACATAGCCCATCAACGTAAGGTGCAAACGAATTACCTCGCGGCATGATGATACTCAGATGTCTAGCCCCCGCGGTGACCCACGTCCTGGCCTCCTTCTGGATGAGTTTTAGAATGTAGTGTGGCGGCGTCGATTTCTTCCAGAAGACTCTAGTGTTTCTCGAATTTCCAAGTGATGTCGTCTTCAACGGTCATTTGTGTATGCCTAGAAGCCGCACACAGAGGTCAACAAACTGGACAATGTGCCCCACCGTGAGGTCGGTATAAGG
This sequence comes from Triticum aestivum, assembly GCF_018294505.1. Lineage (NCBI taxonomy): Eukaryota > Viridiplantae > Streptophyta > Magnoliopsida > Poales > Poaceae > Triticum > Triticum aestivum. The sequence goes on from NC_057810.1 coordinate 641,683,029, forward strand.
GTTGATCTTCTGCACCCAAGCCTTGTCGCGCATGGCCTCCCTCACGCACCATTTTTGCGCTTGCGGACCGCAAAAATGAGTGGGGCAATATCCTTTGGGGTTTTCCCTCCTAACCATGGCGCTTCCCAGAAAGGTGTCTTCCCTCCGTTACCCAAGGTGATGACTGTGGATGCGTAGAAAAGGTTCATACCCACCTCGGAGATGGGTTGCCCAGGCCAACCCACAACTTAGACGGGTCCTTCCATGCCATCCAGGGCCATCTCAGCCTGAGAGCTCTCGCAAATTTTCCCAAGTGGAGTATGCCAAGCCCACCGAGTTGTGCAGGGCGGCAGAATGTCTCCCAATTGACCTTGCATTTTGCTCCTGTGATTGTGTCGCTAGCTGACCACAAAAATGCCCACTCAATCTTGTTGATGCTTTGCAGCACACCAGGGGGGACTGTGAGTGGGGTGATGTGGTAGATAACTTGTGAGGTGAGGACCGGTTTCACCAAGGCCGCCCGCCCGATCGTGGTAATGTTCCGCCCCTGGCAGGGGGGCAACCTCGCCGCAACCTTATCCTCAAGGTGTTAAAAGTCAACCCTTTTGAGCTGCCAGATCGAAAGGCGAAGGCCCAGGTACTTCATCGGAAAGGACGTCCGCATAGCAGGAAGGCTGCCCAGAATGTCATCCAGGTTCATGTGACCGCACCGAATAGCAAAGCTCTTTTGAAAGTTGGTTGACAGCCTGGTGACCCTCGCCGAAATATCTGAGGATGGCAGCAAGGTTGTCGGTGTCAAAACCGGCGGATCTCGGGTAGGGGGTCCCGAACTGTGCGTCTAGGCAGATGGTAACAGGAGACAAGGGACACGATGTTTTACCCAGGTTCGGGCCCTATCGATGGAGGTAAAACCCTACGTCCTGCTTGATTAATATTGATGATGTGTGTTACAAGAGTAGATCTACCACGAGATCAAGGAGGCTAAACCCTAGAAGCTAGCCTATGGTATGATTGTTGTTCGTCCCATGGACTAAAGCCATCCGGTTTATATAGACACCGAAGAGGGCTAGGGTTACACAGAGTCGGTTACAATGGTAGGAAATCTACATATCCGTATCGCCAAGCTTGCCTTCCACGCCAAGGAAAGTCCCATCCGGACACGGGACGAAGTCTTCAATCTTGTATCTTCATAGTCTTGGAGTCCGGCCGATGATGATAGTTCGGCTATCCGGACACCCCCTAGTCCGGAACTCCCTCAGTAGCCCCTGAACCAGGCTTCAATGACGACGAGTCTGGCGCGCATGTTGTCTTCGGCATTGCAAGGCGGGTTCTTCCTCCGAATAATCTATAGAAGATTGTGAACATCAGGATAGTGTCCGGCTCTGCAAAAATAAATTCCACGTACCACCGTAGAGAGAATAATATTACACAAGTTCAATCTGCTGACGTATTTTGTGGCGTGACGTCACACCATTACCAAGCCTTTACTCGAATTGTTTTTATTGTATCACCTCAGCGCATTTAGCGAGGCGGTTTCCTTGGCACGTCTTGTCGAAGCAGAGATCGTGTTCCCCTTATTCCGGGATTCCCATCAATACGGACGTGGGTAACCCAACCGCGCCCGTTGCCACGCCCCCTCCATCGAAGGTGGGTTCCAAACGGTCACAGGGACGGCTCTTGGTATTCTCCCTCTTTATAATGAGACCAAGGCCCGTTCTTTTCCTTCAATCCTCTATCGAATCCGCCCCTCGCCCCGAGTTCCAACACCCAGGGCTCCATATTCGGGTACCTTCAATCTTCGACAACGTCCGGCCCCGACCTACGAGGCCGGTGGATGCCCTCCTCCGTCACGGAAGAGGACGTGCTAAAGCTAAGAGACGCCAGGTACTTAACCTATGAGATTTCGCATAGGCTGCCTGCCCGAGGGCAAGTTATTCCTACTCCCGAGCTTGGCGAGAGCGTCGTGTTCGTGTCTCACCTCCGTCGGGGTTTAGGCTTCCCGACGGATCCCTTCGTGAGGGGGCTCATGTTTTATTATGGGCTGGAATTCCATGACTTGGCTCCGGAGTCTATCCTCCACATCTCATCATTCATTGTCGTCTGCGAAGCCTTCCTCCACACTACCCCTCACTTCGGCTTGTGGCTCAAAACCTTCAACGTGGAGCCGAAGATGATTGAGGAGCGTCAGGCAGAGTGCGGCGGGGCGGTTATAAGTAAGAGGGCCAACGCTCCATGGCCTGAGGGCTCTTTTCAGGAGGAGCTCGGCTTGTGGCAACAGGAGTGGTTCTATATCACCGCTCCCAGGGGCAGCAGGCAGAGGCTGCCGCCCGTCTTCCGCTCGGGCCCTCCACAGCGGCTGACGTCATGGGTCAACAAGGGGCATGACTGGGGGCCGTCCAAGGATGTCCCCCTGTTGCAGGACCGGATTCGAGGCCTCCAAGAAAGGGAGATCAATCTGGCCGTAGTGGTACAGGTTATGTTGATCCGGCGCCTACTGCCCTGCAAACGTCGCCCCCTCCGCCTATGGGAATTTAATCCAGAGGGGCCATGAGGTCTTCAACACTTCATGGGTTTGACACCCGCGAAGATGTACAAACTGTTCTTCGGATCGCAAGAGATGCGTCCGGAATTGACCGAGGATGCTGGCCTAAGCTGCAATCGCCCGGATACTCAAGTAAGTAGCCCTGTGTCCGGACACATCGTCCATTTATTTACTGTGGGTTTGCCTTTTAACCAGCTATCCCTTGGACAGGAGTGGATAGCGCAAGCAAAACTGATACGGTGTCCGGCCCCCCTCCTTGAGACCATGCAGGATCTCGTGTTAATCAAAATGTTAGAGGTTGCACCTTCGGAGGAGGGCGAAGAAGGGCACAGGGGATCTACCACCTCAGCCACGAAGGCTTTCAGTAAGGGAGGAATCGAGAGTCCCTCCTTCCAGGGGGAGAAGAGGACCGCTTCCGAAGACCCGGAGGTCAAGGCCTCAAAGCGGGGAAAGAAATCTGTACCAGAAGGTCCTGTGCCGGGAAGAGCCCCGGCCGTACTGTCTCCTCGAAGGAATAAGCCCTCTAGCGAGTCGTAAGTAAAAAGGGAGAATTTTGTAATGGTGAACATCCCTGTTTAATTTCTAAGGGTAACCGAAGTTTTCACCTTGTAGTTCGGATCTCAGCCCATCTCAGCACAGCTCATCTTCGGGAGACCTTCGTCCGGAGATGATGGAGAGCGAAATGCCTCCATCTGCCGCCCCATCGTGCGGGGCGGACGACCCTGAGGTGTCGTCGTGGAGGGTCCCCCCGAGTCCGGCGGGGCCAGAGAGTTCGGCACCCATTGGGTACGGCCGGTGGAGCTGCAGGATTTGCTTAAGAGGGCGTCCATCTCAGAAGATCACCGCACATTAATGAGTATGGTGATTGAGAGGATCTCGTCCGTCGAAAGCGGGTTGTGTGAGGCCGTCGGAAGTTTGCTGACGGGATTTGAGGTACGCAAAAAATGATATACCTTTTGATAGTTTTTGCACATGAAGTGCGCCCTGTATAGATAGTAGCCCCTGAGACTTGGTATGCTGTCGAAAACGGCAGCGTGCCGAGGATCATAATCTCAGTTATAGAATGTCGCCTTTCCTATGCAGGTGGCGGAACGTTCGGTGGCCAGCCGGACTGATGGAGTTGCCGAGCTTAAGAGGCAACTCGACGTTGCGGATGCGGACATCTCGCTGGTCAATAAACGACTTGATGAGTCACAAGGTATGTGGTTGCTCTGTGGTCGCCTAGTAAGGGAGCTGACGCCCATTCCTTACAATTTGTATGCCTGATGCAGATAGTGCTGCTGCTGTGGAAGGCCTTCGAGCAGAACTTGCTCGGGCCAAGGAGCAAGCCAGAAAAAGCGAGGCGGCTGCCTCGAAGGCAGCGGAAGAGCTAGAAGCCGAGAAGGCTGCTCACTATCGAAGCAGGGAGGAGATGGCCGGAATGGCCACGAAATTAAAAGTTGTTACTGACCGCCTGGAGGTTCTTGAAAGAGAACGCCGAGCGGAGCAAGAGGACCTGAAGAAGGCCGACGCCGAAGCCAAGGATGCCCGTAGTGCGATGCGGGCTATGAAGGAGGAACTGCGTCAGGTCAGACACATTGTGGCCGGAAAGCCCTTTATGCTGCGTAGGAAGTTCACGGATCCGAAGTATGCTCAGATGGGCCGATTGTACGGTGCGGAGGATCCTTATCTGGACTTGGCGGCGAGTGCGGCGGACGCAGTCGTGCACTTTCGAAGCCAGAAGGATCACGAAATGGAAGAGCTTTTCTGGTCTCAATTCCATAGTCCGGAGCGTCCACTTCCGTTGAGTGATCGGCTGGTTGAGTGGGCTGAGCTGAATAGATTGTCCGGACTTGCCATGACGGATGTAGTCGCTCATCTGTGGCCGAAAGGGCCCAGGCCGAAGAGTTATTTTGGCTTGTTGCAGCAATTCCTTGGGGCGGTGCCGTGTATTGGGGCGATGAAGCGGTCGGCATGCATAGAAGGTGCACGGATGGCTCTCGCCCGTGGTAAGACATACTGGGCGGAGATGGATTCCACCGCTGTTGCATCCCGGGGTTCGAACAGAAGCCGATTCCCCACCGAGCACTATTTTGAGGAAGTCCTGCAGGGCGCTCGTTTAATAGAGTCGCAGTGCTCGAAAGATGTTATGTTTGAATGACATGTATGATTTCTGAGATCAAGTTTATAATGCAATAGCTTTTTATACTTGTGCGTTCAAGTATTGAAATATCTCCTATGCGGCCATATATGTATGAATAACCTGAAAGTTGCAGTCTTTGGCTTCAGCCCCCATGCACATGGTGCGGGGGTGTTTGCAAAAAGAAAAGCGCTTTTTCACACTTAATCCAACGTCTTGGTCCTTTTAGGGAGGTGATAGCGTAGCAAACTAGGCAACCGGACTATAATGCTTTATCACTTTCACTTAGCCATAGGAGCTCGAATGTGGGGCTACTATATAGCCCCTAACGGCACCGCTCTTCTCCGAACTTCGGGGCACGTATGTGCCTGACCGGGAAGCGGTCCTTCGTCAAAGCGGAGGAATTTTAAACATTCCAATGGTCGATCGAGTGGTTGACCAGTCTCTCGCTATATCATGACAGTCAGTTTTCGGCTTTCTCTACTGAGGTACTCGCCCGGCTGAACCGGGGCACAATCACAGTAGTTCTCCTGGTGCTGCGTTAGCCGATGATACGGAACGTAAGGCAGCAAAACACAGGAGCCAGGCAAACCCAACATTTGACCAAAGACATGATTCGGAGCTGATGCATATAAGGCCTAACTCGAGACGCCGAACACTCCCTGAGGTGTTCGGTCTTTATGATACCGGGCAGAACAATGTCCTAAGCCCCTAGTGTCCAGGTACAGGAGGGAACTTCTGACGCGGCCGATGCCAAAACGCCAGCCTCCTCCTCGGCTATGGTGGGAAACCGGGGGATGTGTATCAACAAGAGACAGTAAGAAAGGTTTACGCACGGTCTTAATCTGAAAAAAATCCTTGCAACGGGTCCCTGCTGCACGTCTGCGCCTGTGTCTCCGTTGTGTTGTATCCTGGACGGGTGTAGCACATGCTTCATCTGTAAAAGAGAAGGACTTAGTTTCCAAGAAATATCGTGCAGAAGTTTTATTAAAATAGAATAAAATGAAGAAAGTTGAGCTTTATTGGCTCTCATCATTTATACACGCGGCCCCTTATAAAGGGGTATGCGGCCGGGAAGCCCCTTGTTTAGTTACGCCGGACTCGCTAACCATGTCCGAGGTCTGAATGACCTGTTTTTAGGGGCTTTGACCTGCAAGGTCTGATTAGTGTGTGGCTGTCGAAGCAGTCTCACGTTCTCCGTGGTCGAGGAACACTCGGAGTTACTTTTTAATGAAATTATGCCACGTTGACCGGGCATTCTTAGGCGTAAAAAACGCGTAATGTGGTATTGCATTAGGGCTGGCGATAGTTGCGCGCCCCAGTAGTGCTTAAGGGCTACTGTTTGAATGGGGCGATAGAGAGTGAGCTTTTCGCGACAGAGGTTGTCGGATGAACCAAACACAACCTCTAGTGGTACAGAGCCTGTATAATTGGCTTAAAGGCCTGGTGTCACTCCTTTGAAGGAAGTGCTGCTACGGCGAATTTTGGTAGGGTCTATCCCCATTCTGCGGGCGGTGTCCTGGTATTGCAGGTGCCGCGCTGTCTTTTCGTGTTATCACATGAAGTGAGTTCATTGTTTTGACTTCTAATGGGAAAGTCTTCTGTTTTCCGGAGTGCTGCTTTTGGGTTTCGTCACTTTCGCTTGGTGTGTCGAGCCCCTTGTGTTCGGCATTAAGTCGGCCGGACTGTTTGAAGACCCAACAATCTCTGTGGGTATGGTTTGCAGGCTTCCCGGAGGTACCATGTATTTGACATAGTCTATCCAGAATCTTGTTTAGGTTGGATAGCTCGTCACTGTTGTCCTTGAGGGGCAGTGTTTTGTTGTTCGATCGAGAGCTTTTGAATCCGGCGTTGACCGCCGTACTATTCGGGCCATTTTCCTTATTCCGGTGCTGATCTTTTTTGCGTCGTGATTTCCCATTTCCATCCCTAACTTTGGATGTACTCGGGTCGCTGGTGCTGCATCTAGCCAGCCAGCTATCTTCCCCCGCGCAAAAGCGGGTCATGAGTGATGTGAGGGCTGCCATGAATTTCGGCTTTTCCTGTCCCAGGTGCCGGGCAAGCCACTCGTCGCGGATGTTATGCTTAAAGGCCGCGAGGGCCTCCGCATCCGGACAGTCGACGATTTGATTTTTCTTGGTTAAGAACCGTGTCCAGAATTGTCTGGCCGATTCGTCTGGCTGCTGAATTATGTGGCTTAGGTCATCAGCGTCTGGTGGTCGCACATACGTGCCTTGAAAGTTATCGAGGAATGCGGCTTCCAGGTCTTCCCAACTCCCAATTGACTCTGCTGGCAAGCTGTTAAGCCAATGCCGGGCTGGTCCTTTAAGCTTGAGGGGGAGATATTTGATGGCGTGAAGATCGTCACCGCGGGCCATGTGGATGTGAAGAAGATAGTCTTCGATCCAAACCGCGGGGTCTGTTGTGCCATCGTAAGATTCGATATTCACGGGTTTAAACCCTTCGGGGATTTGATGATCCATTACTTCATCTGTGAAGCATAGTGGGTGTGCGGCACCTCTGTACTGGGCGATATCATGACGGAGCTCAAAAGAACTTTGTCTGTTTTATTCGACCCGTCCGGACTTACTCTGTCCGGCGCGACGACTGTCGTCACGTACCGTGGGGCGCCCACGCGATCCATAGATCGATCTTGATTGTCTTGCCTTATCCTCCAATATATCTCGCAAGTCCGGAGCGTTCCCCTGTGGCCTTGTGCTTCTCGAGCGATGCCGGGGTACGGGTCTAGTGAAGGGCCTAGAGGCCTCTCTGTCGCGACCACGGGGTGGTCGGTCAGCCGTATTGTCTCCTGGTGATGCGGGTTCATACGCTTCCTTCTCTAATCGGGGGAGCAGCTTGCGTTTAGGGTAGCTTTTGGAGGGGCGTTCGAGCTCATGCTCTTCGGCCGCGAGGACTTCAGTCCATCCGTCGGCTAGCAGATCTTGATCAGCTCTAAGCTGTCGCTACTTTTTCTTGAGGCTGTTCGCCGTGGCCATAAGCCTGCGTTTGAAACGCTCTTGTTCGACGGGATCCTCAGGCACGACGAATTCATCGTCGTCGAGGCTTGCATCGTCTCCGGAGGGAGGCATATAATCCTCTACCTCTTCTTCTGCCGCTCTCTCATGAGGGCTGGCGTCTCCGTCCTCCTGCACTGCATCTTGCTGGAGTGGGTTGTCTTCGGCACTGTCCGGTGTATTATTATCTCCGGTGCCGGAGTCTTCATTCTTGCTGTGGCGGGATTTAGAGCGGCGCCGCTGACGCCGACGCTTGGGCTGCTTCTTGGAGGGGTCATCCTCCGCTGTTTCTTCGCCAATCCCATCCTTTGGGATATCCACCATGTATATGTCATATGATGAGGTGGCCTTCCAGTGCCCAGTAGGCGCTGGTTCTTGGTCGTCTCCGGCATCTTCGTCCATACCGTCGATGTCTTCGGAGTCGTAGTCTAGCATGTCGGTTAGATCGTCGACAGCGGCTACCAAGTAGGTGGTGGGTGGGCTTTGAATTTCTTCGTCGTCCGCATCCCAACCGTCCTGACCGCAGTCCGGCCAGGGCTCTCCTGATAATGAGAGATACTTTAGCGAACTCAAGATGTCGCCGAAAGGTGAGCGTTGAAAGATGTCCGCTGCGGTGAACTCCATGATCGGCGCCCAATCGGATTCGATCAGAGGGGGCCCGGGAGGTTCGGAGTCCGGCGAGGAGTCCGGCACCTCGGAGTCACGAGCTTTATGAGGGACGAAGTCAGTGTTTGGCTCTATCGCCGTAGAGGTTGCAGCCCCCGAGGAGGTGTCTAGCCATCCGTCCTCGATCTGCGCAGCCGGCTCCAAATTGAAGATCGGAGCGGGTTCGAGTGCGGCCTCCAGGGTACTGTCCGGCTGCAGAGCTAAATCATGCTCGCCGAGACAGTGCGGCACGCTCGGCTGTGGCTCGAATCCGTCGAGGATCAAGTCCCCGCGGATGTCAGCCGTGAAGTTCAAACTTCCAAATCTGACCTGACGGCCAGGGGCGTAGCTTTCGATCTGCTCCAGATGGCCAAGCGAATTGGCCCGCAGTGCAAAGCCGCCGAATACGAAGATCTGTCCAGGGAGAAAGGTCTCACCCTGGACTGCGTCGTTGATGATGGTCGAAGAAGCCATCGAGCCTATCGGTGACAACACAGAGGAACTCTCAATGAAAGCACCAATGTCGGTGTCAAAACCGGCGGATCTCGGGTAGGGGGTCCCGAACTGTGCGTCTAGGCGGATGGTAACAGGAGACAAGGGACACTATGTTTTACCCAAGTTCGGGCCCTCTCGATGGAGGTAAAACCCTACGTCCTGCTTGATTAATATTGATGATGTGTGTTACAAGAGTAGATCTACCACGAGATCAAGGAGGCTAAACCCTAGAAGCTAGCCTATGGTATGATTGTTGTTCGTCCTATGGACTAAAGCCATCCGGTTTATATAGACACCGGAAAGGGCTAGGGTTACACAGAGTCGGTTACAATGGTAGGAAATCTACATATCCGTATCGCCAAGCTTGCCTTCCACGCCAAGGAAAGTCCCATCTGGACACGGGACGAAGTCTTCAATCTTGTATCTTCATAGTCTTGGAGTCCGGCCGATGATGATAGTTCGGCTATCCGGACACCCCCTAATCCGGAACTCCCTCAAAGGTTATGGACGTCCTCCCGCGTCGGCGAGATGAAAATCGCCGCGTCATCAACATAGAGGGAGGTCCGAACATGCGATCCCCTCCCTCGAAGCTTGTGTAGGAGGTTGTGGTTCGTCGCGACATCGAGAATCTGCTGCAGCGTGTCAATTGCGATGACGAAAAGCAGGGGAGAGAGAGGGTCTCCCTGCCTAAGTCCACAACCATGGAGGATCGGGGGCCCGGCAATACCGTTGAGAAGAACGCGTGACGATTAGGTGCGGAAAAGGGCAGCAATCCAGTCCCGAAAGCGGTCCGTAAAGCCCAAGCGACGAAGCAGGTCCAAGATATATTCCTATCGCACCGAGTTGAAGGCCTTCCGAATGTCCAACTTGAAAAGCAAGGATGGGGTCTTGTTTCGGTGCAGTCGTCGTGCAAGGATGAACTAGGCGAAGACAAACAAGCAAAACTAGGCACAGGTGATGCGTTGCGCGGTGCCTGAGCCGAGACTTGAGAGAGACCAAGCAAAGCAAGTCGATAATCCATCCGAATCCAATCCATGAAAGAAACAAATAAATTTCACGGGCGCGGCCGGGCATGCAGGGCGCAGATTAGAATCAAGCCCAACGAACAAAATTAGCCAGCAACATGCATAGCATCTCCGGCCGCAGCGCAAATTACAACAAGCCACGCCACCACTACTGCCTACGTGCTCCTCCTGGATATTCATTCAGATCAGATGAATAAAGCAAGGGAAACCGGCCCATGGATGGAACGTCGGTCGAACAACACGACAACTGGTGACGGGCGCTTGTACGGTACGCTGGAGACGGGCCGATCGATCGGGTCGGTCGGCCGGCCGGATTCGTTCCACCGCCGGCGAGAAACCGAAACACGCACGCACGCTGGATCAAATCACGCCTAGTCTAGTCTAGCTTAATTGGCACACGCGCGCGTGGGTACATTGGACCGAGAGCTTTGCAGCAAACAAGGGGGACGGATGATAGACGCGAGAGGCCGGCGTCGGCGTGCGTACCTGCGTGTGTGTCGCGGAGTAGCGGCAGGTGGCCGGAGGTGGATGTAGCTATGCCAGCCCTTGCTTGGCCATGGACGGATCCAGAAGCAAGCCGGCGTGAGAGGGGCGAGGAGGAGGAAGGGCTGGGCTGGGCAGGGAGCGAGCGCTAGCTGTGCGTGAGGGGGCGACGGCGGGGCGAGGAGACGTGATCCGACGGTGTGGTGCGCTGCAACGGCTGGCTCTCCTCCTTTTTCCTCTCCTCGCCTCTGACACCAGCAGGGGGCGGTTACACCTTTTTCATTTTCATTTTCACCCTGCCAGCCAGCTCCTCGCCTAGCTAGCAGTGACAACTAACAAGATCCCATCAGAAAAAAAAAGTTACTACTACTAGTAACAAGCATGTGAGTTTACTTAGAGGGTGTTTGTTTACAGGGACCTATTGGTTTAGGGACTTAAAAAAGTTTCTATAAGTCCCACCTAAACCAAATACAAGGGACTTATTAGGACTTATTGTGGTGATTTGGAACTTATCAAATAAGACTCTCAGAGAGGAGCTTATTGGGACTTATCTCGGGCCGGACCTACCCCGCGTCGCTCCAGGCTCGTTCCCTGTACGCCGCTTGCCTCTCGGTCCAATCGCTGCCGCCGCCCCAACTCTCGCCCCGTCGCCGCCCCGCCTCTCGCCCCGTCGTCGCCCCGCCTCGGTTCGTTCTGCCTCGGTTCGCCGCCCCGACTCTCGCCCCGTCGCCGCCCCGCCTCTCGCCCCGTCGCCGCCCCGCCTCGGTTCGTTCTGCCTCGGTTCGCCGCCCCGCCTCGGTTCGTTCTGCCTTGGTTCGTTGCAGCGGTGCCTCCAATCGCCGGACAGGCCCTCTCCTGAGCCTCGTTGCAGCGGTGCAACATGGACTTATAAATCCCTGTAAACAAACAGGTAGGGACTGGGACTTATAAGTCCCTGTAAATAAACAGGTAGGGACTTATGACTTATAAGTTGAGACTTAAAAAAGTCCTAGAACTTATGAAACAAACAGGGCCTTACGCAACAAGTAGCAGCAGTTTGTTGAGTGAAAAGAAAGGGAAGCAGATTTTATTACGCTGCTCGACTTCTGACTGAAAGAAAGGAAAACTGTGGACTCCTCTTCTGGTTTCTGACATGGGCCTCTTCTGTTTGTTCTTGGAAATGGGCCTCTTCCGACCTGGGGTCTCGTCTCTTTCAACAACATCATAGATCGGGTCTCTCTCTTGACTAAACTGATGCAATTTTTTCTATGAGATTTGGCAATATGAAATTTCAGTTTTTGGATTAGCAATATGAGAACTGAAGCTAAATTGCCCGGCTCCGGCGATGGAGGGGCGATGACGGCGGCGCGCCTTCGCCTCGCTTCGGTGCTTGTAGTCGTCGCTAGGTGGTCTACGAATCTGGATGTAATTTTTATTTCTGGTATTCGTTGTACTGCCATGATTGAGCATGAATAGATTGGAAGTTTTTCCGCAAAAAAAATGACCTTTTTAATATTTGATTATTATATAGTTGTAGAATATGGGTAGCAATAGCATGTGTGGCGCATGTTAAGGTGTGTCTTTTTCATATATAGTGGCATGGTAAGTTGGGCATGCATGATTAGATGATGAGTTGTCATAGTTGTATGTGAAGATAATGGAATTAGTGGGGATCGACTTTAGGTATCTAGGATTAGTAGTGGTGGTGGATCCATCCACAGCAGCTAGCTAGCCGCAAGTAATCCTCATTCAGACTTGTTGCTTCTCATATTATTTGCACATATATAATGTATGTTGCTCCGAGTGCAGTATGGTTTACATTGTTTCTGGCATTTATAAATCATAAGTTGTTCGGTAGAAATTTATTGAGTCAATTACATCACTAGTGTCTAAACCTGGCACAAATAATCAGTTTGGTGCTGACACTTGTGGCGTACAGATATGTAGTGACAAAACTTTGGTTGTGTTTGATAGCAAAGTATTATATAAATCAAAGTATCAAAAACTACAGTAATTTTGCATGTAGGTGTGAGATATCATAGTTTTATCAAAACAGAGTATTTTGGAGTATTCGCAATACATAGAACCTGTTTGGTTGTTGCCAAATTTTGTTGTTTAGCCGGTGTGTTTAAGCACTCGGCAGCTCTATTTTTTAAAAAGAGGTTTGGGGTTCTTTTTTTATGCAGAGAAAAAACTGCAGTTTGCCCATACTACAGTATTAAAAGCACAACTTTTAGGGGCAACAATAAGCTCATTGTAAATAAAACAATGATAATCTCAAAAACTGTAGTATTCTTAAAATACATAGAAAATACTTTGCTATCAAACGGGGCCTTAGCTTCATCGCGCAGATACGGTCATATTCACGTTTGGATACGAACTGGGTGCACACGAGGCCCGCTAGCGTGGCGTGGGACCCTTTGTCAGTGGCTGGATGGCGCGGGCGCGGGCGTGTGGCCCTGATTTTCGCCAAAAAAACACCTGGACTTTACTTTTTTTTCCGCAGAAAAGCTCCTGCAAAGGCGGGAGAGGCGTGGCACGCAAGTTACGCGCATATGACCCCACATATGACTGGATTATTGAACCAAAACTCTGCCTCTTCGGCTCCCTCGCCTCGAGTTCTCTCCTCTCAATCGTTCGTAGGCGACGGCGGCGGCGATTGGGACGTAGCGCTGATCGGCATCGACGGCGATGGTGCCCCGTCGGCGAGATCCCGGGGAACGAGTAGGCTCCCCTCCCCTCCCTCGTGTCGCCCCGCTTGGGCGACCCGCGGGGCGAAATCCCTAGCCCCGTCGTTCCCCTCCCCTCCTCGTCCTCCCCTCACCGCCGCCTAAGGCAGCGGCTGTCGGGCAAGCTCGGCGCGCTGCTGATGAAGGCGGCGGCGGGACCCTCGCCGCCTCGCCTCGCCCGCGGGGGGCTTTGGATCCGGGGCGGCGGCCCCGGCAGGTGTGGCGTCGCCGGCTTTGGCTCCCGGTGGCGTGGGCGCGGGTCAGTGTTTTCTCGGCCGTGCAGGCGGCAAGATCCCTGGTGGATGCGGGCCTGCGCACGGCGGCGACGGTTTCATCTCCTGTTGCGTCAGATCGGCCGCCTCCACTCCCCTTCTTCTCCAGCGAGCTCGTCCCCCTCAGATTCGCCCTGCTTCATCATGGGACTCTGGTATTCTTCGGGTGGGAGTGAGTGACGGGGATGCAGGACCGGGGGAAACCCCTAGCCAGTCGTGTCGGCGGCGACGCCCGCGGACGCCGCTCACCTTCCTGGAGACGTCGGTCTGGTCTTGCCCCCTACCCTCTTCCCCTTTGTCTCCCGGGTGAAAGCCTCAACATTGTTGGACAGCGGCGATGCCTAGGGCGCCGTAACCTTCTTGAAGGCGCTGTTTTGGGAACAAAGATGGGTTGCAGGCTTCGTTGTGGTGTAGGTGGAGTGTGTCGGCGGCGACAGCGTGTCTCCAGCGGCGGCGGTGTCTCCCTGGGTGGGTGGTCAAGCTGTTCTGGTGCTCTTCGTTGGGAAGCAGTGTTCCTCCGGTGCCTATGGATTTTCCAGGACGGGAGGGAATAGGGTTCCCCTCCTCCGGTGGCTGCTCTTCAGCTCGTCGAGCGAGCCGAAGATTTGGTCTTGGCCCTTGCTGCTGCCCATTTGTGCATTCTGATTGCTCGCCCCCGTTTTATGCCCGGACTCTTGCATTTGGTGTTGCTCTGTTTTAGGTAAGTCGTCGTCGGCAGGCTGGGAACGCCTGGTTCTGCCCCTGTGGTTTCCTGCGATGCCATTCCTGTAGGTTCTAGGGTGAGCATGTCCATTGTTCACTGGTGCGGCGCTTTCGAGCCAGGCGAGGAGGCAGGGGCCTTCTGTGACGATGAATCTGGATGGATGTGTCTCCTTCAAGCCCAGGCATTTGGCAATGGCGTGCTTTGCTCCGTCGTCGGTGCCCTTTCCTGAGCCGTTTAGCGCTTTTGCCTTGGTTCTCGGCGTGTTAGGGGTTCCTGGCATCTCTAGCTGTGTGTTCTAATGTTCATCTTCTAGCTAGCTTGTTGTATGCCCTTTGTGAGCTGCTCCTAGGCGCCCTTGTATCTTTGTCGTTTGCTTTCCTTCCTTTAAGTTGGGGGTGTGGTTGTAATCCGAAGTTGTAATCCTGGCAGGTTGATGGCTTTGTTAATTCAAAGCCGGGCTCTTCTTAAGCCTTCGTTCTAAGAAAAAGATCCCGGGGAATGAGCCCCTGTATATGGTGAGCATGCCCTCTTTCTCTCTCCACTACCTCTGTCTCCCATGTTTATGTTAGGGTTTTAATCAATTGCTCGAATCGGTGGCTATGTACATGGTTGCTCCCCTGTACGCATTCATCCATAGTGCTGGCTATGTATATGGTTTCTCCCCTGTACGCATTCATCCATAGTGTTGGCTATGTACATGGTTTCTCCCGGGTTAAAAGGGCTCTGTTTTGTGACCTGAAATATTCGGATATGCCTCAGAAATTAACCACCCGTTGGACAAGATTGTTAGAATATATTTGCTCCTGTCAAAACATTGGATATGGGTGCAGATGTTTGTAATTTTCATGAACTGTACTTAACTGAATTTTTTGACAGTAGCTAACTGAATATTTGGACAATGGTTATGCGTACAGCAGTTGATTCTTGAAATTCAGGAAATTTATGTAGTTTGCTTGTTGTTACTGTGGGAGTAGGCAGTGTTAATTGGAGATCCGGTAGTTAGATTCACTATTTGTAACTAGATACGACTAAAACGTAATGGAAATTGGCAAGACTGTTAAATGCATGCTGTTTTAGTGAACATCAGCAGTGTTAACTGAAGATTTTCTCTGTCAACTGAATGTTTTTGCATTGTGTGAATTGTAGGTGATTCTGATGGGCATTTCACAGTAGAGATTCATCACAAAGGATTCTTCTATGGAACTGACAACAACAACAGCTACATTGACTATGAAGTTGATTGGTTTGATCATTGTGATTGTGACACTTGGTCTATACTGTGGATTGAAGACTTTGTGAAGCAGCTGGGCTATGATAGAGAGACAGGGCCTGGGATACGAACCCAAGACCCGTTAGTGCAAACCCTGTGCCTGTTGCCAGTAGTATGTTGAGAGAGTACTGAACCAATGGGCACACTCTTGCTTGTTATCACATTCAACAATGCCGTCTTCTTCCTTTGTCCAAAAGACAAAGCCGTACACCGCAGAATTGCTGCTTCCCACGCTCGCCGGATGTCCACCGGAGGGCGTTCACACAACGCCTCTGCGGCAATGATGCCCGGCTTGGGCGGCTCCTCGTCCGGTGCAGGGGGCTCAAGGTCGTCGTCTGGGCCGAGGCTAGCAGCGCAAGGGTCCTCCATCGGTGCCAATCGTCGGGAGAATGAGGCACCAAACGAGGAATTTGTGCCTCCTGATCGAGTTGTATTTGCGCTGCCGGTGCCGCCACATGCCTTTGAAGAATCTGTGCTGACTGCACAGGCCGACGAGGCACACCGCTCGGCACAGCAGCAGCTGGATCAGGCCGTTCTCGCGGCCTCTCTGTCCACCGCGCAGGCAGAGTCCTCCGCCAGAGCGAACCGTGGGGCGGCATTCAACCGTGCCATTGTCAGCATCGAGGCGGCAGAGCACGAGGCCATTAACATTTCGCCCGGCGAGGAAGACTGAAGAAAAGCATCGGTTTCGTCTGTCAGTTTGCAGATTTCTTCAGTTAGTGCGTACTAGTTATCTTCAGTTAGCTTGTACTACTCGTTATCTTCAGTTAGCGTTGTGCGGTTTCCTTAAAACTTCTGTTTCAGTTGTATGTGTTCTTAATTACTGAAAATAAAACTTCCAGGGGGTTTCCCGCAAATAAACATGCCACATGCCTCTACCCGCGCCGTCCAGCCACTGACAGAGTGTCCCGCGCCACGCTGGCGAGCCTCGTCCAAACGTGATTCTCACCGTATATGAACGAGCAAGCCAAGTTTTGTAACCAGATCAATGTACGCCACTAGTTTCAACACCAAACTGAATTTTCTTGCCAAATTTAGATACTTGTGGTGTAATTGACTCAAATTTATTATCTAGATATCTTTTTTCTTCTGTACGATCCAAACTGAAATGTGGATCGGGTTCCACTACTATTTAGCAGATAAACGAAACAGCAGAAAAGGAGTCTTGGTGCAACAAAAACGAAAAGAAGTTGGAAGAAAGGTTATGTCAGCTCAAGGAGCCAACCATCTGCCGCATGCACCGTTAGCAGCAAAACCAAGACATAAAAACTACTCCCTTTGTAAAGAAATACTATAGAAGTTTTTAGATCATTTTAGGAGACAAAAGTGGGGAGGTTTGCGGTAGTATGGACACCAGACATGTAGGACTCCGACACCCCGACCCATCCAAAACCCTTTCGGACCCCGTGCCTCAATCCTTCCCATTTTTTCTTCTTCCTTCTTTCTCTTTTGCCTTCACTGCCGCTCCACCACCCCGGCCGCCACGCCACAACCCTGCCAGAAATCTACGTCTATGTCGCCTCAAGCGCTTCAGCAGGGCTCCACCCCGCTTCTCCTCCGTTGCCGTTCAACCCTCCGACCGCCCCGCCAGGTACCGTCCGCTATTATACTCACCATGGTGGGCAACTGTTCGATGAATTGACGGAGCTAAAAAAGTTTTACCTTCTTTCTAGCAATGGATTCCCATTTGGAGTACATATACGAGCTGCATGCGGCTATTTGAACGTCTGTACATTTTGTATGCAGCTATTTAATCGTGCAGACCTAAAAAAGGAAGGCCGGATGTATGTGGCTACAATTGGATAGCGGCCTCCCGCATCCATGTTCGCGGACTGGTCCCCCCTGTCCGCGGACGGATGCAGGACGAAATTTCGAGGTTGCCCTTGGAGATGCCCTAACGACACCATCCCAGCTAAGAGAAACCATCTTACATGGGGGAGAACCACAACCCATCCATCATCACACGCAGATTACCCAACAAAAGGCAGCCACCTCTACTATGTAGGATATGGAAGCCATGGGGTTTGTAAGACTTCTTGAATGTTACTTTGCTCATCTTCTTGACGAACTAGAATGATGAATGTGTTATGCAGTTTGGCTCCACTGTCGCTCGCTGGACTAGGGCTTTTTGTCTTTTGTGCGGAGAGACCATAACATTGGTCTGGGAAGTGCGCCTGGCTGGCAGATAGATTACCCCTGAAACAAAACATGCTTTTGTCGATCATGCTACATCATCACTAGGCAATAGTTGCCATCTAAACAAAGATAATAGGTTGAGCATCATATCACATGCTTTAACGGGTGTTACACTTGTATTAGTATGTAATGTTTTGTGTTTTCATACTCAACCACAAATTTAACTAATAAAATAAAATTATAGAAATTATACCGTGGGAATTCTCTCTTTTAAATAGAAATCCAATAGTATTTTAGTGGTTGTTGCTCATTGTTTTGGGTCCTAGGGTGATTGCCATGTTTGGGAAACCATGAGGTGCGCTTACGATAAGGTCACCGAAACTCGCAGTTTAGTCTGATTTTGACCCATTTCATAGGCTATTGCTCACCATTTTGACGTTCATGAAAATTTTCCTTTGTTTCTGGAACCCCAAGGTGCGCTTATAGGGAGGTCACCAAAACTGAAAGTATTGGCCGATTTGGTGTGGGGTCTTGGGACGATTTCAACGTTTGAGGAACCCAGGGGTGTGCTTATGGGGAGGTCAGCAAAACTCACGATTGTGGCGGGTTCTATCCCGTTTCATAGGCTATTTCTCACTGTTTGGAGATGTAGGGACAATTTCCATGTTTTGAGGAATCTGAGTATGTGCTTATGGGGACCTCCCTAAAACTCATATTTTTTGTTGATTCGGGCCCGTTTCATGGGCTGCTCACCACTTCAGGTTCTCGGGGGATTCCCAAGTTTGAGCAAATCTTCACCGTTTTCACTGTTTCGTGGGCTATTGCTGGTCTCATGAAGATTTGCATGTTTTGGGACACCGGGGTGTGCTTGTTGGAAGGTCGCCAAAACTCGCAGTTCTAGTGAATTTGGGCCCATTTCGTGGGTTGCTGCTCACCATTTTGGGGTCCCAGGGAGATTTTCACGTTTCAGGAATTTTGAGGAGCGCTTACTGGAAGATCGCCAAAGCTCGCAGTTTAGCCCGATTCTGACCCATTTCGTAGGCTATTGCTCACTATTTTGGAGTCTCGAGAAAATTTCCATGTTTGTGGAACCCTGGGGTGCGCTTACAGGGAGGTCACCAAAAACTCATAGTTTTGGCCGATGTGGGCCCATTTGGTGGGATATTTTGCTCACCGGTTGTGGGTCATGGGACGATTTCCACGTTTGCCATATGGGTTGTTAGGTTGACTGCCATACAGGTTGTTATTACTTTATGATTGCTTGTATCTACATTGATAATTCCCTGAAGAGGAGAGGATGATGCAGCACATCAACGGTAAGTATTTCCTTCAGTTATGAAACCAAGGTTGTCAATCCAGTAGAAGAACCAAGCAACACTATGTAAATATCACCTGCACACAAATAACAAGAACTTGCAAGTTGCAACCCAACGCGTAAGAGGGGTTGTCAATCTCTCCTCGGTATTGAGATAGATTAAATTGTATGAGATTTGATAAATAGATCTGGCAAAAACACACACAAAAATGCAGCAAGGTGTTTTTGGTTGTAATATGATAGGAAATAGACCCCGGGGCGTAGATTTCACTAGAGGCTTCTCTCGAGAAAATAGCATATGGTGGTAAACAAATTACGGTTGGGCAACTAATAGAAAAGCAAATAATTATGATGATATCCAAGGCAATGATCATGTATATAAGCATCACATTCAAGATTAGTAGACCGACTCCTGCCTGCATCTACTACTATTACTCCACACATCGACCGCTATCCAGCATGCATCTAGTGTATTAAGTTTATGGGAAAATGGAGTAATGCAATAAGAATGATGACATGATGCAGACAAGATCTATTCATGTAGGAATAGACCCCATCTTTTTATCCATGATAGAAACGATACATGCGTGTCATGTCTCCTTCTATCACTAAGGTTGAGCACCGCAAGATCGAACCTATTACAAAGCACCTCTTTTCATTGCCAGAAAAATCAATCTAGTTGGCCAAACCAAACCAAAATTTCGGAGAAGAAATACGAGGCTATAATAATCATGCATAAAAGAGTTCAGTAAAGACTCAAATGATATTCATGGATAGATATGTTCATAAACTCATAATTCATCGGATCCCAACAAACACACCACAAAAAGTCATTACATCAAATAGATCTTCAAGATCATCGAGGAGAATATTGTATTGAAGATCAGAAAGAGAGAAGAAGCCATCTAGCTACTGCCTGCGGACCCCTAGGTCTGTGGTAAACTACTCACGCATCATCGGAGGGGCAAGGGTGATGATGAAGAACCCCTCCGTGATCCTTGACCCCTCCGGCAGAGTGCCGGAAAAGGCCTCTAGATTGAATCTCGTGGTTCTGGAACTTGCGGCGGCTGGTAGGTCAAGGCGGTGTTCGTGGGCCCCACTACCCACCAACGTGCGCTAGGGGCCTCTAGCACGCCCTGGTGCCTAGTGGGTTCCACGAGCGTCTTCGTGTGTCCTCCACAAGCTTCCTGGGTATCTTTTGGCCAGAAAAAATCTTCAAAAAGTTTCGTGACATTTGGACTTCGTTTGGTATTGATATTCTGGAAAGTAAAAAACAAGCAGAAAACAACAACTGGCACTGGGCACTATGTTAATACTTAATAGGTTAGTCCCAAAAAATGATATAAAGTTGCTAGTAAATGAATATAAAATATCCAAGATTGATAATATAACAACATAGAACAATAAAAATTTATAGAGACGCCGGAGACGTATCACTTTGCTAGTCTGTTAGCTTCCTTGCCATATAAGTTGCTTTCACCATAGATTGCATATCTAGAGAACTTACTTTATATGCACTATCCTTATATTGAAAGTTAAACTAAAATTTCGTGTTCTCCTATTCGCCCCTTTCCTATAGTCGACTTGTCTATCCTTTCATTTACCACGGTTCTACCATTCTACATGCCCACTAGTCTGCACTACCTAGGCCACATCCCGGTAGGTGTAGCCCAAACTATGTCCAGATCCAGGTCCATGCCGTCTTAGCTCGCACTCATATCCGCACGCCCAAGTACACACTACATGCATCGTTGCCACACTACATGGATGGGGGCTTTCAATGTCTATAGGGCGTGTTCGGTTTCCTGTGTTGCACCTGGCTAGCACCCGCCATGCAAAATCCACATTGTTTGGTGTCTTGTGCGGCCTACTCAGCCTGGCCCGGCTGATGCAGAAGTTGGCCTCTCAGCCAGGCTGAGGGGAACGCAGGAATCGGTTGTAGCTGGGAACCAAGCCCGCGCATGCATCTGCAACTCCCGTGTCTTATTTTCCTCTTTCTCTCTCTCACCCGTCAGACTGGATCAACCACCAAACCTGCCGCCGCCGCCACCACCACCGCCATCTGAGCTCCCTCATCCACCGCCGGTCCGGGCTCAGTCGTCCACCGCCAATTTGGGCTCCCTAACCGGTGCCCCTCCACGCACATGCCGGGAGCTCCCCCCTCCCCCCCCCCCCGCCTCGACATCGTCAGGTTCCACAACCGTCTCTTCCACACCACTCCGACTCCCTCGACGGTGCTCCTCCACACCCACGGAGGGGGCTGCACCGCCGACCACCAACCGAGAGGAAGAAGGGGGCGAGGGGAGCACCTGCATGCTGCGAGCGCAACGGCGGCGTTTCTTCCCCTCTTTCCCCACTGGTTTGAGAATTTTTCAATAAATAAAATTGAAACATGAGATTGCTATGGATTTCAGTTCAGACTTGTTCCATGGAATGATCCAGATCCAATTGAAATGATTGGAATTTGAAGAGAAAAGTTCAGGTCCAGATTGATGAAAATGTTCTCGTTGGTTTGAGAATTTTTTGATAAATAAAATTGAAAGTTGAGTTTTGTTCAGATTTCAATTCAAACTTGCTTTACATGTTCTCGTTGTCCATCTAATGATCCAGATCCAGTTGAAATGCTTGAAATTAGAAGCGGAAAGTTAATTGGATTAAGCTCAAATGCAGGCTACCAAACAACATCTATTGTATATAGCATCTCTTGTGCATCAATATCATGCATTCCACCAAACACACATCTTAACTCATCTTTGCATCAGCTCAATCAGGCCACACTCACCTAGGACCCCCCATGCGATGTAGTCTAGAGCCACCCAGGCAACCAAACACGCCCATAGAGATCCATTTTCTTCTCGTGTTCGTGGGACAGTGTTAAGCACACACATTTGTCATACTTGACTCGCTCCTCGGCTTCCGTGTCCCCACATCATTGGTGATGACGATAATGATTGTTTCTAGCGTCGGCGACAAGGTCGATGGTAGTATCCAAGTTCATCTCTAGCTGCCAAACAAGAATATGGCAAGACTTGGTGTCGGCATGGACACAATGGTGACATGTTGTCATGTGGTGGTGAGAGAGAAAGAGGAAGAAGTAATGTGGATGACGGTTAAAGCCATTCCGCATCAGCACAAAAGCTACCCAAAATAGGCCAATGGATGATAAGTAGAAGATTTTTATAGTCGAGTGACTAGATTTTCCTCATATTGGAGTTAAGGGACCATTTGTATACAAGTTGAGGGACGAAAATGTACTTTTCTCTAAAAACTTATTGACGGGAATATTTAGCAACTTAACGGTATTTATCAGTAGATAACCACCTGGTAGCCTGGTACAACCGGTACAAGCGGCTAGTGAAGAACTGGACGAGCCGCCGAGAAATCCAGGATCTACTCTTTTATAGAGAGAGGGAGATTTTTTTAACCTTTTTTGTTTTGAGAAACCTGATCCGGTAATTCGTGGCACTCCTCCCGCGGTGGTCCAAATGCTAGAGCCATTTCTGGGTTCAGCCCATCCTGGCATGTATCAGCAGAGCGGGCGTGAGCTCGGTTGGCCCTAGAAAGCTCGCTCGGTTGCTCTCAGCGCTTCCTACTTTCCTTCCTTCCCCTTCCGCACCCCAAACCGAGCCGTCCACAATTACTTCCCGCCACCGCCATCTCCTCCTCTTCCTCCTAGCGGGCAAGCAACCAACTCTGGTCCACCTTGCAGCTACGCGGTAATAGTGTCACCAAAATGATAAACAATAGATTTAACTAGAGTAGTAATAAAGGGAGCCCGACACAATAAGATTTGAAAATTTTGAAACACAAGTAAAAATGCAACTTATTGTGCCTTTCTACACAAGCATCTCGTAGGTCAAGCTGAAAACTTGCGTACACTTCTGTAGATTCGGGCGTTGCACGACGTGATTCCAGTCACCGTAGTTCTTGAACGTGTTGAAGTTGTTGATGGTCAGCTTCACCCACCGTCCTGGCACTGCGGTGCCGTGGAGTTCCTAGCTGGGCAGGTGTCGCAGGTGCAGTGTGGGCACTCCACTATCGTGCTGCCGTAGAAGGTGGACAAAGATACACAGCACGACCGAAATGGGCCCTCCGCTGTCTGCGAGTAGAAGCACGTGACCTGCCATGTCACTACACATTAACAAAAAGAATGGTCATTGGTTAGAAATTAGAATTAGTCATGTTGTACAGTAAACTAGAAGGATATGCCGCAACACACTGGCTAGATGTTATTTTCCATGATAAAGAAGCTTTCCCCAGCAGCCAGTGGTGGAGCTTCACTAGGACCGGGGGGCTATGGCCCCCTACCCTAGATTATCAAAGTTTAAGCAGAATTTGTCCTTTTGGCCCCCTCTTTGCCCCTTCAAAACTGCAGTTTCCTTGCTCCGCTACCTCTACGCCAGTCGTGTCAAAGATGACCTCATCACCGGCCCAAAACCAGCTCAGCCTCCACCCTGGATCCTCGGCGTGGCAGTAGAGCTGGTAGTTGTGGAGGCTAACCAGGACCTGCATACAAAGGTATAGATTTTGGTACGGTTGGCTCATTGATACATAACCTTTTCTTATTGGTTTCTTAAATGTCACTATTGCTACAAAAAATTCAAAATATTATGAAACAATTCATAACATCTGAAAAATCCAATAGTTCTAATCACCTTCATTGAATATCTGAAAAACTTTCAGCCCATTTTGTCTACTAATTTTAAAGTTTGGACATTTTTTGTAAGATTCGACCAAATTTGGCTTAAAGTTTCCCAAAAAATGTAGGGAAACTCCAGTAATTTAATCCATCTTCACGGATCAATCTGGGATTTCATCTTATTTTCTCAGCATTTTAAAGTTTGGACAATTTTTTTAAGTTAATCTATTCTTGATCACCTGCTGGCCAACGCCGGAGCGAGTGCCGTCGCAAGACACAAGTCCATATTTAGAATCTTTAGTTTGCATCTTATCTTAGTAGAAAAAAGACGCACTCAATGCCTGGACGTGCCGCTGCTTGCAGACCTGGGTCCTAGTTGGGGCTACAACTGTGGCGTTGCTGCATCTGTACCCAGGCACACCAATGCTGAAGTTAAACGGCTTCTGGGGTCTGTCATCGCTCGAGGGTATGGCAGAACACCGCCTCGGCAGCCAGTAGCAGAGCTGCACTATAGGGCCAAGGGGGGCTAGGGCTCCCTACCCTAGAGAAATTATTAGAACTGCCATTAATTTTCAAGCTTAAATTTTGAAGATTGTCAAAGTTTAAGCAGAGTTTGTCCTTTTGCCCCCCCTCTTTGCCCCCTCAACAATCTCTGTCAACGTGCATTAGGAACGCCGATGTGGCCGCCTCGCTATTCTGTGTAAGCAACGACAACACACCACGCGGGAGCTTGTGGCGGAGCTTCACTAGGGCCAAGGTATAGATTTTGGCACAATTAGCTCACTGATATATAACCCTTTTTTACTAGTTTCTTAAATGTCACTATTCCTACCAAACAAATTCAAAAAATTATGAAACAGTTCATAACATCTAAAAAAACAGTAATTCTAATCACCTTCATTGATCAATCTCAAAAAATTCAGCCATTTTGTCCACTAATTTGTTGGACATTTTTGTAATATTCGGCCAAATTTGGCTTAAAGTTTCCCAAAATGTAAGGAAACTGCAGTACTTTAATTCATCTGCACGGATCAATCTGGGATTTTAGCTTATTTTCCTAGCATTTTGAAGTTTGGACAGTTTTTTTAAGTTATTCTATTGTTGATCATACAAAGATAGTCCAAACTAGATTTATAGTTGAAGATGGCTTGAAGTACTGGAATTTTTCGTTTTCTTTAAAACCGTGAAACTTTTTAGCCAAAATTTCCCAAAGTTTGACTGTCCAAACTTCAAAACGGTTGAGCAAAATGGCCTAAAACTTTCTCAGATTTATCAATGAAGATAATTTGATTTTTTTTTCAGATTTAGGGAAAAAATAGATATTTTTTTTACCGCGTACTTGCGGATGTAGATCTTCTAGATGAGCGCCAATGTTTCTTAGTGCACACTTGTGGATGTAGTATTATGCTTGGGTCAAAATGACAAATGGCTTCAACAACATCCGACTGAATGGAACTAAAATTAGGAGCTTCATGATGAACTGCCAGGTTTGAGGTAATAACATTAGCAAAGGCCCGCTTGAATCTATCACCATGATTGTAATAAACTACACCTAGCCATTTGGCTCTTGTTTGATATTCCGTCCATCCCTATATAAAAAGCCACTTCATATTGTATCAAATCAAATTGTTTTACATTTGACCAAATTTATAGGAAAAATATTAGTATACACGCTACCAAACAATATAACGATATCAATCATGAAATACGTCCCCATAAGGTTATCAATAGGGTATCGTACATGCTGGTTTTTTTTCTACAAACTTGGTTGAACTAGCCAGTTTCCCCACAGCCTTCTCCGCAAGAAAAGTCTAGGGTTCCCTTGCCTCCCGTCGGCGCCGTCGTCGGTCCGCCTCGTCTCCGGTGGCCTTAAGGCCATGGCGGCGCGGTGGATCTCGGCCCTTGCCGGCGGGAGTGCTCTGTTTTCAGTTGTTTCTTCGCGTTTTATTAGGGTTTATGTCCTACTCGGAAAGACGAGACGATGGCGGCTCCCTGAAGATGGAATAAGATTCTCCCCGCCTAGCCCTTGTTCCAATGGTGTATCTAACATCATTGGTGGGCGTGTGGAGGTGTGTCTCCGGCGGATTTATCCTTGGTGGATTTGCTCGGATCTGGTCGTAGTTCGTCAACGTTCATGTGTTTTCAGGTTGGATCCTTCCGATCTACGTTACCCTTCATTGGCGGCGGTTGCTGTTCTGTCGCATTGGTCCTATGGGGCCTTAGCACGACGATTTCCCGACTGTCTACTACAACAAGTTCTGCCCGACTCTGGCGAGGGAGGCACAACGATGGCGGCGCGTCTTCAGCTCGCTTCAGTGCTTGTAGTCGTCGCTAGGTGGTCTATGGATTTGATGTAATTTTTGTTATTTCTGGTGTTCATTGTACTACGATGATTGAAGATGAACGGGTCAGAAGTTTTCTCGCAAAAAAACACTTGGTTGTATTCAAAATAGTTTGACTTAAAGAACAGACTAAGTGACCTTGTATGCATGCTTCGCTGGTAGGTGGCGCTAGCGTTCTTGAGGCCCGAAGGGCATTGTGATGTAGCAGAAGGGTCTGTGTGGCGTGATGAAGGTAGTCACCTCCTGGTCGGATGCTTCATTTGTATCTGGTGATAACCCGAGTAGGCATCCATAAATGATAGACGCTCACACCCTACAGTGAGATCAATCATCTAGTCCATGCGGGGGAGCAGGAACGGGTCATTGGGGCACGCCTTGTTGATGTCGGTGTAGTCAACACACATCCGTCAAGTCTTGTTCTTCATCGGCACCATGATAAGGTTGGCCAACCAGTCTGGGTATGAAACATCTTGCATGAAGCCGATTGCCTTAAGCTTTGCTATTTCTTCCCCAACGGGCCTACGTTGTGATTTGGTGAATTGCTTGACTGGGCGACTCCTCCTCTGATGTTAAGTGAGTGCTCTCTGATTCCCGCTGGGACAATAGACATGTCGGAGGTTATCATGCGAAAAATATTCGGTATACCAGTAGAAAATTAACGAGCATGCTTTTCTGAATCGTTATAACTAGACTGCGCCTTCATGAAGGCCGTGCATGTACGTATAACACAAAAAGTCAAGGAAAAGAAAACCATCACTAGATGCTGAACAATCTCCTATTCGACCTTCTCCCAATTGCCCGTGAACACGCCTTTCCTATTTTCCAAAAGACAATCGGATTTTGTCAGCGGCGTGTACGAGACAATGTTTCCCAACAAACAACGTCTTGAGACTTTTTCAATCAAACAATAAAAAAAAAAACACTTGAGACGGCCGAAAAACCATTTCGCCTCTGGCGTTTCGTCAAGCAGCCCTTGGCCCCGGCTTGAGGTAGATTTCCATGCTGGGGCCAGGCGGCCGGCAACAAACAAGCGAAGCTCCTCTCCCTCTCCCCGGCTGAAAGTTGCTTTCATTTGACCTTGTGCTTTTCTTGGAAATAATACTCGCACAACGGGAGGTGCGCCGACACACACACACGGGAGAACAACAAACTCGCCGTGGACGCTGGGCCTGGCCCACGCGGGGGCCCATCCGTTCCTTCCGGCGGCTCATCCCGAGTCCCGACCCGCATGGGGCGGGCGGGCGGAACAAGGCCGCGCCTCTCCCTCAGAATATTCACATGCATATTCCGCGACGGCGACCCGCGCTGACGCCGGGATTAGCAAAGCGTAATTCCACATTTACGACCCCAGAAAGTGGCCACGACTCTTTTCTAGGGCAAGCAGCAACGACTCCGGCGTCCGGCCAGACCCAAAACACCCAAAGTTTTCTTCACTTGCCATTTTTTCTCTCTTTGAATGAAAAAAGAAGGCGTACCATCCACGCCCCAGATGCCAGGCACCAACCACAACCCAAGCAGCCACTGGACACTGCCGCCGGGCCCCGCAGCCAGCGAGCCCACCACCAATACCCTAATAATCAACAAGCTGGGGACGCGCAGCGCCTCCATATATTCGGGCGTCGCCACTCCCCCCGTCAAATCCACGCGAACATCGCCACGCCAAGGGAGAGGAGAGCTCGGAAAGCACCGCCAGCGCCGCAGCCCCCCGCGAATCCGCGCCCGGATCTCCCGGCCCGGCGGCGATGGCGCTCTCCGACCTCTCCCGCGACTCGCTCCTCCCCAGCTTCCTCTACTCCTCGCGCTCCTTCGCCGCCGCCGCCCCGCGCTTCCCCTCCTCCCCGTCGCCCTACCAGGCGCCCGCCTCGCCCGCCGC
The DNA here is from genome assembly GCF_018294505.1 of Triticum aestivum. Classification (NCBI taxonomy): domain Eukaryota; kingdom Viridiplantae; phylum Streptophyta; class Magnoliopsida; order Poales; family Poaceae; genus Triticum; species Triticum aestivum. Next base: position 641,710,589 of record NC_057810.1, read on the forward strand.
GGCCCCGGCTGCTGGCCTCGTCGGCGCTGGCGGGGTCGGGGGCGGCAGGCCCTTCTCGATCCGCGCGCCCAACGAGAAGATCGTCATGTACTCGCCGGCCTTCTACGCCGCCTGCACCGCCGGGGGGATCGCCAGCTGCGGCCTCACCCACATGGCCGTCACCCCGCTCGACCTCGTCAAGTGCAACATGCAGGTGAGGCACTAGATCTGTGCTCCCGGTGCGTCCGGGGCTCTTTCCCCGAAGGTTTCGGCGTAGATCTGGCCGTTAGTTTTCACGCGGATGCGAATTTCGATCTCCATCTAGTCGGGCATTTCGGGATCTGGATGCGCGCATCTAGCCAGTTTCCGCTTCTCCGTGCCTGTAGATTTGGTGGTGGTGTCTAGGATTTGTGGAGTACTGTTTTGTTACCCGTATGCTTTTTGTTGGCACAGATGTGCTTGTTGTGCTTTGTTAGGAACTGCTGACTACTAGTACATGCTCGCAGCTGAGTGGATTGCAGTTCCAGTAGATGCATTTCATCGCTTGCTAGTTGATTCTGAAAAGCACAGATTCGCCTAGTTTAGTCGATTCACGTGTCTTTCTCATTGGAGGTGTCTCATTGTGGTACAAATTGTGTTGATGAATGTGTTAATTCTTAGGCTTTTACTTGGTTCTGTATTGTCGTGCAAATTATGTTGATGAATGTGTAATTCATAGGCTTTTAGTTGGTTCAGTATTGTGGTGCAAATTATGTTGATGAATGTGCAATTCTTGGGCTTTTACTTAATATGCCTGGAGGGGGCGTGAGTTACCCGTGATCACTTTATATTTACTTCATTTCTGTCCATTCATGAAAATTCAGTCCCAACTGTACGGCTGCAGGCTATTGGTCAAAACTAAAGTTTGGTAGTTTGATCATCTAATGTTGTTTGGTAGTTTGATCCCTGTCCGGATACTTATACATCTTTTGTTGAGGACTGTTGATTTATTTATTTTTAATTTGTTATTCCAGTGAGCATTGTACATTTAAGTACCACGTACTTTGATTTGGGATTGCTATGTGAGATGGTTAGGCTTACTTTTGACATTAGAAGCTGTAAATGGTACTAGGTTTGAACTAAATATTTTTGATCTAACCCATTTCTATCAATTGTTTCAGATTGACCCGGCCAAATACAAGAGCATCACATCTGGATTTGGTGTTCTGTTTAAGGAGCAAGGAGCTAGGGGATTCTTCAGGGGATGGGTGCCTACGTTGCTTGGTTACAGTGCTCAGGGGGCTTGCAAGTTTGGGTTCTACGAGTTCTTTAAGAAGACCTACTCAGATATGGCTGGGCCTGAGAATGCCGTGAAGTACAAGACCCTGATTTACCTTGCAGGTTCAGCTTCTGCTGAGGTAATTGCTGATATTGCTCTGTGCCCCTTTGAAGCTGTCAAGGTCCGTGTGCAGACACAGCCTGGATTTGCTCGTGGGTTGAGTGACGGGCTTCCCAAGTTCATCAAAGCTGAGGGTGCTGCTGGGTAAGTAAATCTCCCAGCCGACTTAAAAACGTAACGCTTTTCCCTGATCCTATGCCCTAACTTTTATTGGTTAATAATGCCAGGCTCTATAAGGGCATCGTTCCACTCTGGGGTCGCCAGATTCCTTGTAAGTGCCTTCTCTTATCATTCTGTTATAGTCTTTTAATTTGAATTGTCACTACTATGATCATTTCCTAAATGTAGCCTGCATTGGAACCAAATGCTCTAAAGCTGGTCTACTGTTTCATCTGATCGGCACTGTTTGTTTTTCTTTGATATACCAATTGGTGATGTTTTTGTGATTTATTATTCTCCTGTATGAGCAAACTTCTGTCCTATTCATGGCCAACCATGCTGATGCTATTATATATTCGTTTTACCGTTTCTATTTGTTGCCTAGCTTATGGACATTATTCATTGACTCCTTATAGTCATTCACTCCACAGTTATGATGGAAGTTTTTAGCTGAAACTCCAAAATTCACTTTCCTCACCAAAAAAAAAAGTTAGTCAGACATGACAATACTGTATGCCTGTATCATGTCTGATATCTACTGAACTTGACAACTTTTGTCTATTGGAAATGAGTTATGGCAGAACATTTTGAATCCTCATGTCTGTTGTATGTTTGGCAATTTTGTTTAGGTATTCTGTTCATAAATGACAAGAAAGGGAATTCCTATCAATCTCAATTCCATACCTCATACCTGTTTTTACAAGATGATGTTTGTGTTCCCCTTCCGTAAGGGGTTATGGTTGGTTACAGTTTGGCCAATATTAATTGAATATGACATAATGTTTGAATTTTATTAGTTGTAGCCTTCTAGGTATCACATGTCATCTAGATAGAATTTGATAGATGCTGAATGTTTAATGCTTTGAACTTCTGTTGTTCATATGTTATGGTGTACTCATTCATTGAATATTTCCATGCTTTATTCAGACACCATGATGAAGTTTGCCTCCTTTGAGACCATTGTTGAGCTTATCTACAAGCACGCTGTTCCTGTTCCCAAGGCCGAGTGCAGCAAGTCTTCCCAGTTGGGTATCAGCTTTGCTGGTGGCTACATTGCCGGTGTCTTCTGTGCTATTGTTTCTCACCCTGCTGACAACCTGGTCTCTTTCCTCAACAATGCCAAGGGTGCTACAGTGGGTGATGTAAGCATGTTTCTATCTAGTTCATCTTCGAGATTTTCTATCCTCTTCTTTTTAACTAGGACTATTTGCTGACTGAATGTTATTATTAAACCTTTGTAGGCTGTTAACAAGATTGGCATGTTGGGCCTTTTCACAAGAGGGCTACCCCTTCGTATAGTCATGATTGGTACTCTTACCGGTGCTCAGTGGGGAATCTATGACGCGTTCAAGGTCATGGTTGGACTGTAAGTATCTCATCCTCTACGTTAATTCATCACTATGTAATGGTAAACAGCTTCTGAGGAAGTACTAACAATTGGTAATCCATTTTCTTCCAGCCCGACCACCGGCGGTGCTCCACCAGTTGCTCCGGTAGAGGAAGCAGCGAAAGCCAGCGCTTGATTGATTTTTCCTACTACGACGATGACGATGTATTCCGGGATGATGTGGTATTGGTGGATGGGGACTGTATCAATTACTTGAGTTTAGCAACCGAAATCTTTTGTTATTGTAGCAGATGGTTATTGTGTCATCATTTTGATGAGAGGAACTCATTAAGCAGGCGAAATAGGCCTTTTTTGTCCCCGGGAAGTTTGATGCTTGACATAATAAGTCTTAGGACAGCAAGGCTGTTAGAGCGCAGGTTTTGCCATCACCTGTACTGAGGAACTCCCATATACTCCTGTTTACCTCCAATTCCATGCTGTTGTTATCGTGGCATGTTGTGTGTTAGTTTCTGGATGGTTAGAACGTTTTATTGTTTTACTAGTAGTAGTTATCTTCTCGGCGTGCTTGCAAAATCATTCCTTGGTCTTCTGAGATAAGTCATGCAGTACTCTTGTTTTGTTGTGGCAAACAGGCCAGCTAGAGTATGAGCGGCAGGTGGTACACGTCAAGTTATTGCTGTTTTTTTTTTGGGAAACTCCGACTTTATTGATAAGCATCAAGCACATTTTACAAGCATACGTCTTAAGTGGTGAAATACTCGAGACTGAAGGCAGTACATACAGGACATTGGCGAGATCCTAATGATGACAAACACCTGACACTACAGGCAGTGATTCGATGGGCTAGCATAGAGTGATTATGAGCCTTCACATTGTGTGTCCTGGGTATGTATGATAACCTGTTTGGATTAAAACTGAAAGAGGATCGTACTTGGGATACTACGGCCCTGATCTGCCAAGGTCCTTCTGTTGCATTCCGATCCGACCTACTCCATCCGTTCCAAAATAGATGACTCAATTTTGTACTAAGGAGTAGCAGCCAAAGCAAGCACCTGCGAGCTTCAGCCTTGAGAGGAGAGCCTACTGGGGGAGACAACGCTGCAACATAGATGTTGGAAGCATGATGCTGACGAAGTTGGATGTGGACGCCCAATCCTGCTTGTTGCAGCTCACCATATTGCTGTTTGTGCAATGCCTTTAGGAAGACACAGCAGCTGATTTTAAATTCATATCTGGGCGGTGTCCGCCCAACTGGTATTCTTTACACCAGGTTATATTGCCAACATACTATTCCCACAAGCAATTCTAGAAGTCTTGTGTGTATGATTATCTTTAGCTTTAGGGCCTAGGATTCATAGGATGTAATTCAAAAACAGAGGAATACAACAATATAATAAAAAATATACATAGAAATATTGTAGGCTTGCATGTGCAAAATAGAGGATTGGTGGAAACGCATTAATTACACAATTTGGTTTTTGTGTGTGGGTTTCGACATGAGTTCTATTCCATAGTAAGGCAACATTTCCTCTATACATGGGAATAGAAAAAAGGAATACTAAAAATGGATAGTCAAATTTAATAGGGAGAACACAAGAAACCTAATAAAGATGGTCAAATTAAGGTTAAAAGTTAAAGAACTTTTTTGATTTCTGAACGATCCTAGTGGCGTCCGATCTACATCTAGCAGCCATGAATCGCGAAAAGCTCCTTTGGTGCACGGCGTCCAGTGGTATGCTTATCGGCATGACTCATTTGCATGTGGATCGTCATAGCGCAGTTATGAACCAATGTAGAACAACGTAGCGTTTCTTTTACAGCATGCAGTATATCACGGGTAAAGCACATTGTTTGGTCCTGGATTCGTTCACTAGTAGTAGCAAATGATCCCCGATCCATCCCCTTAGTATGACGAAATCTGGAACTGGTTGCAACAAGTACCAAACTTGGCACAAGTTGTCCCTTGTTAGTCTGTCCTACCACGCTCGGCCGTCTTGTCACTCGAGCATGCAATAAATTTCTTTTTTGTTTGCAGACAAGGCAATGCAATTTCTTTTTCAAACTCTTAGTGTACAATTCGTCATGGTGAACCACACTTACTGAGTCTGAAGGCAGTAATCAAGTTTTATGAAACTCTCAATGTACAGTTTAAGACAGATCCATGTTTTTTTAATCAACACAATGCAAGTTGTAATAGTCACTAGCGAAGAGCAAGGTTTTGGCATACACTGCAGCACTTTATGACTCGGTCTTAATTTCCACCTGATGCACATTCCACCAGTGCTAATCGTCATTAGCACAATAGCACTAGTCACCACACAGGTCAGGAGGATTTGAATATTTTCCTACACAAGAAATTCCATGCATTCTTTTCGTACATATCCAATTAATGGGCTGGCTGATGCATGACTTGGATCCCGGACCATACCATGAGCGTGTAGCACAACAATACAGCCAGCTTGGAGTCTGGTATTTCATCAATATTACACGCTGGCACTTGTTGTTTCCATCTTGAAGCATGCAGCACACGGCCTAGATAAAGTGCGCCAATGCCGCCGTGCACTGAAAGTGCGCTCCGCCATGGATTGTCCTATGCATGGACTAGATAAAGAAAACGCGACCACGGACCCAAGTCGCTAGCGCGAGCGCAGGACACTGACCAACTCGGCTAGGTAATCTTTATGTGCAGGTATGCTTTTTTGCCTCCTTTGTCACAATTTTTTGCTCCCCTCGGTCTATCTCTATGTATTGTCCTGATTTTTCTGCCCCCCGCCCCCCCTTTTTTTTGCTATCTCTGCCTTGTTTTTCTCTCATTCTACGAGTCAATAAAGATTACTTGTTGAGAGGTGAAAAAAGGTGTAACATGGGAATCAAACACATCACCTCGTTGTATAGGATCTAACCAACCCCGATAACTAAATCAACTGAAGCTAATCTGTTTAAGCTGGTTTTTCTACTGTATTATAATATAATTTTCTTTCTTTCTTTCTTCTCATTGGGTTCCTAGTGTTTCATCGGCGTTCTACTTGATGTGATGGAAGTAGGCATCTTCATGAACACCCCGAAGAGTGGTGAAGGCGACTTTGGTGGTGGGATCAATGAGGCCTTTACATGAGATGCAGTCTGAATCGGTAACTTCCATACAAATAACATGATAACGCATCATAGACTTGATAAATTAGGCACAAATATTGTGGTATTTTTGAGTCAGGAAAAAAATGTTGAAGTATATTTTGACAACTTTTGAAATACCATGGTAACATACGAACCGCGGACTTGATAGATTACATACAAACACCACCGTAACACTGACCAGGGAAGAACAAGTTGTTAAAAAACATAATCCAGTAACTTACGTGGAAAATAACATGGTAATATACGAACCACATACTTGATAACTTATGTACGAACCAAAGGATGTTACCATATTGAAATTTCCGGCTTAGATCGGCTGGACTTTGCTAGCCTGGCTTTTGCCTCTGTGAACCGTCAGATGAAGAACGAACAACCTAGATTCACACATTTCATTCATCTTATTTCACACGTTTCACATTATTATTAAGCATGCTCTTATTTTCGATGCGTTTTAACCGTCACATGCTCTTATTTTCTATTGCTAAATTCACACAAATGCCCTTTGTTTTGGTCACTATGCGCTCTTGTTTCTTCCACGGGAGAATCAGAATCGACCGGAATCATGAGAAGCCACAAGCATTTTATTATAATGTACTCCACCGTATCTCGCCAGCTGCCCTGATACGATTCCCCCGCCAGTTCGCCCCGGGTTGCTGGGCACGGCTGTCCTGAGCCACTGAACCTGCAGGGTTGCGCGAACCGACGCCACCACCACCGGTTAGTTGCGTGAGGCCATGGGGGAGGCTGGCTGGTCCGTGGTCGTGGGCCGGCGCCGCCGCGAGAGGAGACGTCGCGCGCGCGTGCATCATGCATGAGTCATGCAGCATGGCACCCGGCCGCCAGAACAACAGTAGCTGGCTGTATGTAAACGCGCAGGGCGATGCTGCATTTTCTGTTAAACAAAGCAAAGGAAGCAATTGCGTTGCGTGCGTCGTAGGTGACACCGATCGGGATATAATGTATTGGCATGTGAAGGAAGGAGATCGGCCGCCCGGCCGGCCGTGCCTCGCCTTCAACCGGCAATCGTTAAGATCCGTTTGATTTATCTCCCCCAGGCCCAGAGAACCAGAAGGATGATGTATTAAAAATGATGAACCAACGGACGTAAAAAAAAGCACCGTAGCGAGTCTAAGATGTGATGATACATTTGTGCTTTGGTCCGGCTTAAGTCCTGTGTTTTGGTCCCCCAACAAAGTTAGCTTAACCTAGCTTTTTTGTGTGTGTTTGCCCTGCCACTAAGTCCTATTGGACAGATTCAACATTTTGGCCACATTAGGGGTAGTATAGTACTCCCTCATTCTCGGTTTAGATGGCTTATCTCAATCTATTCAATATGTTTGATGTGCAAGCTAATATGGTGATAGGCTTTTAAAGTAACTTTAAGATTCATGCAAACTTGTAAGGGGGAGTGTACCAAAAAGAAAAAAAACTCCCAATTCACATGTTAAGGAAACGTATGTCAAATGGAATAACCTTTAACCTCTTTCTTTTTTATCACCCCTCGTGAAGCAAGAACAACAAGGCAAAAGATATTGGGTGCAATCTATTTTTGCATTTGTTCATTCGAAGAATTTTAAAGGGTTAACTATGGTTCAATGGGAATAGTTTAATGTTGGACAATGGAAACTAAAGTTTTGACGGGTTGGTTACCTATGAACTGCAAACTAATGGTATTAGCGATTAAATCCGTATTAAAAGAAATGAGCTATGGATAAAAAGGGATAAGTTAAGGCCCGCCTAAGAGATAAACAAGAAAGGAGTGCGATAGGTGCCAGTTAGCCGGGCAGATCTTTGTGCTTACCGCCTCGTCGACCCTCCAATCTAATTTGATTGAGCAGAGTTGCTCCATCGGACCATCTTGCATGCAATGTTTTAAGAAAGAGGGTTTTTCCCGCTTTGTCTTACAAAGCAACCATCCGATACAACCAACGATAGATGCTGGGGCGGAAGTAGCATAATTACGCCCAAAAAGAAAAAAAAAGAAGAAAGAAAAGAAACAAATGCTGATAACGGCGGATCGACAAAAACGGTGAAGCTTCGTGACCGTTGCGTCCACCGAAAATCGCCCCCAAGCTCCGAGACTCCGAAGCGCCGGTACCCATCAACACCTCCAAGAAGGGACGCGACGACGACAACGCTGCTGCCAAGGGTTTCCCCCGGTACGCGGTGAGGAGAGAGGAAGGGTAGCCCCGACGCCCTCCAGGAAGGTCCGGTGCTACCCTCAGGCGCCACCGCGTCGGTGTCAGCCAAGCCAACATGGATTTCTCCCGATCCCATCCTCCACCTCAGGCACTCCGGAGCTCGCCACCAAACCGACCACTACCCTGCGCCAACACGGACACGAAGCTTCCCACGCCGTCTCAACACGGGCAGTATCACCATCAACATACTAGAGAGCCCCACCTCCACCGTCCACGACGGTAGCCGACCAAACGTCAAAGCAGGAGCCTACCGGGCCCGTGGCCCCACAGGCCCGATCGGGCCCTCGGAGGCCCGGACAGCTCCCGCCTCCGCGCTGCAGCTGGCACGCCGTCGGCGTCGCTGCCCCCCGTCCGAGCTGCTCCTCCTCCTCACCAAACAGACAACGAGGAAGCCACGTCGGGAGCCGGCCCGCAAGGACCCAAATGGGGCCCGCGGCCCCGATCTAGGCCGGGGGCGTGCCACCACGCCGTCACGCCGCCAAGGAGCCGCACCACCACCGCGTGTGCCGCCGGCCACCGCAGCCGGGACGCCGGGCCGTCATCAAGCCGAGGAGCACCGCTGCCGCCCCCATGCCCCGGGCAGGGAGCCGCGCGTGGGGACAGGCAGGCCCCGCCGCTGCCAACACCACCCGGCCAGCGCAGGGGCGCCCGTCGGTGGCGGCAGGGAGGGAAGGAGAAATGGGGGGCCGAAGGAGGGGGCGGGGCTCGCGCCGCCCCGGCCACCTCCCGGGGAGGCGGCGCGGAGCGGATCCGGGGGAAGGGAGAGGGGGGGGTGGGAGGGGGGAGGGGGGGTCGGGGTCGGCCGGCGGCCGGCGGTGGTGGCAGGGCCTAGGAAGGCCGGCGGCGGCGGGGAAGGGAGGGAGGAACCCTAGAGCGGGGGAGCGGGGAAGGGAGCGGGGGAGGGAGGCCCTTGCATGCAATGTTTTCACCCACTATTTCCTTCGTCCCACAATGTAAGACGTTTTTGCAAGCTAACTAATTTTTTTTATATATTGGGACAAAGGGAGTACTTGACAAAAGTTATTTTAAATACATACATGAAGCTGTAAACATCCATCATTGTATTAATCTTTAAAAATAGGACTACACCAAGTGCAACATATAACAAGTGTATTCAATATTTACAAAAATACGTATGCAATAAGGCAGAAACTTGTCCGAGTTACAAAATCAACCCTTTGGAGTACAAAAGCACAAATAATTGCACCATATTGAGGGCCTCTTTGATTCACATGATTCTCAAAACGTTGAAATAGAAAAAAATTGGGATTAGAGTGGCATGCCCACTTAAATCCTATAAGATTAGCATAGAGTGTTTGACAGCACAGAAAAAACATTTTTTTTTATAAAAAGAGGTTGGAGTGGATGCTATATTTTTTATGAAATGTAGTACATATGATTCCTTATGAAAAATTTCTATAGGATTCAATTTTATGAAACAAACAACCAACGCAGGAAACATTCATAACGATTCTAAACCTCCAAAAATCCAATGAAATTCCATTGAATCAAATGAGCCCTAAATAGCAAAAATGCAGGAATTGCCATCTTGCGCACTTCATGGTTATTTTTTTGAAAAACATAAGGACTTTATTCAACCGAAATAACAGATACATCGTTTGTGAGGAAAGGTACAATCTCAATCATAGGCTCCTCAAACCAATCAACATTAGAAGAAAATCTAGCTAACCTAGCAAACTCGTGCGCAACCTTATTGGCTTCCCTATTACAGTGTTAAAACCTAGAGGTAGGAAAATCACACGCCAAAAACTAGCAATCATCAAAAATTGTCGCCGCCGCTCTTGCTGACCGTTGGTCATTATTCATCGTCTCAATAACCTCCAAATTATCAGAATTAATAACAAGGCGATTGCAACCCGCACGTTGCGCTAGTGAAAGACCGAATCTGAGAGCCCAAGCCTCCGCTGTTAGAGCATCAACGCAATGATCAATTTTCCATGTACCCCCTGCAATAAAATTCCCTTTATCGTTCCTCAGGACAGCCTCAGCCGTACCTTTAAGAAGATCATGATCAAAAGAAGCATCAACATTAAGTTTCACAAATCCCACCGGGGGACGAGTCCAACCCCCTCTTTTCATAGAAGCCCTTGGACTTGAAGCAACAACATAATTAGCTGCAAGAGCTTGTATCCCCATTGAAATCTGTTTTGCATCTTGAATTCTCTCATTGTGCACTAATTTACGTTTTCCCACCACAAATACACAGACGTAATGGCAATCATCTCCTGAATATTCTGAAACCCCATAATAGATAAATCTTGGTTAGGCAGGTGCAACAAAATACCAAGGACCGCCTCTCCAGCACGATCAACTTCACAAGCTTGAGCAATGATCTCGTCTAAACCAAGCCTTCTTCACACCTCTTTTGCCTTCTGGCACTGAAACAACAGATGCTTTGTGTCTTCTAAACCAGAAGCACAAAAAGGGCATAAAGGAGAAACTTTCATGTGTCTATTAGCAAGCGTAACACGACATGGAAGAGTACCATGTAGCGTCCGCCAAATAAAAAATTTCACCTTCGCCGGACAAGATAAATTTCAAATCTTACACCAAATTGGATTAAAGTTTGTTCGATCCATTCGATTAGTACGACGAAGTTTCCTTCCATGTTGATGATCCCACTCAACAAAATATGCAGATCGAACAGAAAAAATCCCATTCTTAGTATGACTCCAGGCAACAAAATCTGACATATCAAACTGAGGCAGAGGGATAGCAAGGACCCGTTGTGAATCAACGGGCCACAAGGTCTGTCTGATGAGATCCTCATCCCACCTGTTCGAAGAGGGGTCAATAAAATCCGACACTTTTGACAAGAAATGTTGCCCCTATGGAGTAATGACTTTTCTGTTAGCACAGTTAGGGATCCAAGCATCTTCCCAAATATCAATTTTCTGACCATTTCCAACTCGCCAAATATAGCCATGTTTTAAGGTATTAACCACCGCCATAATACTTTGCCATGTGAAGGATGATCCTTTTTTAATTTTGCGTTCAATAAATATCCATCAGGGAAATACTTAGCTCGCAAAATGGTGGCACACAAGGAATCAGGGTTCTCAAGAAGACGACAAGCTTGTTTAGCCAGCATAGCCAAATTAAAACAATGAATGTCACGAACTACATGGTTAGTATGTGTGTTTGATTATGCGTGGAAAAGAACATAGAATTTCACATGAGGTTGAACTAGATGAAAATTTGCATAGAAAAACTAGTATAAAATGAATTGTAGAAAAAAAAATCCTAATCCTATGAATCGGACAACCCATACATTCCCCCCTAACGATTAGAAACCTTTAAAATTCTTTTAGGAAATAGGAATCCCTTTTTTTGAGCGGAAAACCTGCCGCCGCTTTATTATCTAAACAAAGTTTGGAATATCACCCGAAACAGGAATCCCTTGAGTTGGTGTGTCCGCAGCATGTACGGACTTACCCGTATCTCTCCTATGTTTGGTTTCGATTTGTGAAATTTTGAATGCCTGAACAGTTTGGCTCATTGTCCGCACACATTTGGTGACTCCCATTGGATGGCATAAAAATGTCCAGCCCGATCGGTCCAAACATTTAGGGGCGATTCGGCGACCGTGTTGAAGTTGCCCTAAAATCTACGGTAATGCTAATTGATGAATGTCCGCTGGAAGAAATTGCCAACAAACACATTTCCGGCCATTTGATCGAGATCAAACGGTGACAGCCTTCTGAAAAGATTGCCTTCTCGGCATGAAATTGTCATGCTAGTCTGAAGAAACCGCCACCCACCTATAGCTAAACGGCCATGATAAACGTTCACAATTGACATCCTCCAAAAGCAAACGTTTCCGGCGAAGAGCATCTCTAGCAGACCCCGTATAATGCCGACCCACATAACGCGTTTACAGTTCGAAAAAAACGGTTTTGCGGCCGAAATCGTGTGCTGCAGAATAGACCCCGTATATGAAACTGTATAATTTAAAAAAATCTTTCGCGGGAGAAATTGCAACTACAGTAATCATTCATAGTTCACAAGCTACATAGATCATACTACATTCTACTACTAGAAGAAGGGGGAGGGGGATCTGCGGGCGCGCGACGCCTACCAAAATGGACGAGGGGGAGGCCGACGCGGTGGAGGAGCTTAGTCCTCCTCGTCGGAGCTGACGAGGTCGATGTACTTCTCCATCTGCTCCTTGCAGATGTGCTGCCACTCGTCGTCCTTCTCCCTCACGGCAAGGTTGGCCGCGACCGCTTGCTTGAAAAGGAGGAGCTCATCGTCGTGCCGGCGACACTCCTCCTCCTCTCGCAAGCTCCGTGCGGTAATGGCGGCCGCGACCGCGTCGACATCATCGCCGACGTAATCTTCGGGATCGATGACGCCTCTGCGCGCGATCTCCTCCGGCTCCCGCTGGACGGCGACGAGCTTGCCCTCGTCCGGCTCCTGCTTGATGGCGACGAGCTCCGCCCACTCCCTTTTCACGGGGAGAAGCGCCGCGCCGGAAGGCCCCCCCCCCCCCCCGCGTCGGAGTGAGCCACGCGGCAGAGGAAGAGCCAGCGGGCGAGGAGGGCGTCCGCCCGTGCCGACGGTCGTACTCCTCCGTCTCGCGACGGAGGAGCCTTGCCGGCGGCTCGAGGCCTTTGTTGGTCCACTTCCTGGCAGCGCGCTTCCTTGCGCCTTCCGCGTGGACACACGGCTCGCGCTCGGGGTCGTTGCCCCCGCCGGAGCTGCGGCTGGAGCTCCACATGCGGCCCCACATGACCGCTGGAGGAGGAACTGGGCTCACCGGCGGCAAGAAATGCGAGGGAGGGAGCGGGAAATTGCGGGGAAACGCGGCGGCGGCTGGCGGCGGGGGATAGGCTTTCGGCCCGTATCTGTCCCGCAAACCCGTAGTTATACGGCTTTGAGGGTGAGATTTGCGGGCCGTGCTAAAAACATTTACGGGCAGGACGAGTATACGGCCTCTGTTCTGGCCAGAAAATTAGACCGAACTTGTATACTCACCGAAATTATGCAGGTTTAAGGTTATACGTGGTCTGCTAGATATGCTTTAAGAGGGCCCTGAATCTAATGTTACGAGCCATGCTACCCAAAGTTGGTCGGCTAACTTACGTAATTTTAGAAGATCACATTTTCTATTGTTGCGCTGTCTCCGATTTAAGTAGACCCGTTCAAAAAGTTATTTCATCACGCCTCCTCCTCCGAGAGACGGAGAAGACAAAAGAGACGGGCCGGGCCGCCAGTAGATGCATGCTGTGCTGCTAGAACATCACTGGACTGGACGGATCCGAACATAAACTCCCATAGAATATGCAGTGATCATATGCTAATTAATACTCCAGCAGTCCACTACTCTCCATTCTCCAAGCTCGGACTAAACAATCCGCACAAGAGGCCGCCAATTCCAGCGCCACGTTCAAACGCCACGGTAGCAGGTCGTCGTCCGCTTGGCATCTTGATTTTCTTGCGGGCGCCCAGATCCCGACGCGGCCAATGGCGCCCCTCCGGCCCCTCCGGCCCGCCCGGGTCAACCCCTCCCGCCTCCATGCCATCGTCACGTCCACTCCGGCGCCCCCATGAGCCGACCGCTTCGCCTTGGCCATGGGGAGACCCTCGCCGATCCGCCCACTCCTCCTACTCCTCGGCGTCCTTGGCAGCGTCGCCTGGCTCCGGCGCGCCGAGGCCGGCACGGTCCGGACGGAGCTCGTCACGCCGGACTTCGCGGCGTCGTACCTCCTCTTCATCGACACCCTCGGCGTGTTCCTCCGCTCCAGCAGCGGCGCCTTCGAGGCCGCGGTGCACAGCCCGGCGGGGCAGCAGGACCGCTACTACCTCGCCGTGCTGCACGCGCCGTCCGGGACCCGCGTCTGGGTCGCCAACCGTGCCGCGCCCATCACCGACCGCGCCGCACCGTTCCGCCTCTCGTCGGCTGGGGTCTCCGCCGAGGACGCCAACGGGACCGTCGTCTGGTCCACGCCCCCGTTCGCGTCTCCCGTCGCCGCGCTCCGGCTGGCCGACTCCGGCAACCTCGCGCTGCTCGACGGGCAGAATGGCACGCTCTGGCAGTCCTTCGACCGGCCTACGGACTCGCTCGTGTCGTCGCAGCGGCTCCCCGTTGGCGGGTTCCTGACCTCGGCCGCGTCGGCCTCGGACCTGGCTGAGGGGGGCTACAGCCTCAACGTCACCGCCGCCGACGCCGTGCTCGCGTGGATGGGGTCCCTGTACTGGCGGCTGTCGGGCGAAGCCATCGCCGTCAAGGACCGCGATGGCACGGTCGCGTACATGCTCGTGAACGGCACCGGCCTGTACCTTCTCGCGGCGGACGACACCGTCATCGTCCAGGTCGCGATGCCACCTGCCGGGCTACGCATCGTTCAGCTGGGCGTGGATGGGAAGCTGCAAATATCGAGCTTCGAGTCGGCGAACTCATCGTCGTCGCCCATGGACGGCGGGATCATGGCGCCGAGCAGGGGATGCGCCCTTCCGCTCTCATGTGGCGCGCTCGGCCTCTGCACGCCCGACGGCAACGCGTCCATCTGCACGTGCCCGCCGCCGTTCCCCACGGCGCACGACAACGGCTGTGCGCCGTCCGTTGGCTCCACATTACTGCCCGACGGCTATTGCGGCAGTGGCGCCGGTGGCAGGTCGACGACTTCGTATCTCAGCCTTGGAAGCGGCATTGCGTACTACGCTAACAAGTTCTCGCCGCCGGCCATGGCCGGCTCCAACGCGTCGTCGTGCCAGGCACTCTGCAACAGCAACTGCTCCTGCCTCGGCTACTTCTACGACTCCTCCTCCTTGTCTTGCTACTTGGCGCAACACCAGCTTGCTTCGTTCATTAACACCAACGCGAGCAACGGCGCCGGCATGTCCGGGTACATCAAGGTGCAGAGCTCGCCAAGGTCGTCGCCGGACAGTTCGTCTTCCAACAAGACACTCATCGCCATCCTGCTCCCTACCATCATCGCATTTGTGCTCGTCGTCGTCGTCGGCGCGTTCGTCATCACGTCACGGCGGCGCAAGGACGAGCAGCGCGTGGGGAGGCGCGCTTCGCGGTCCAGGGACGTGCAGCTCCGGCGGCAGCGCTCGCCGGGGTCAGCCTCGGCGCACCTTGTGCGCGATCTGGACAACGACGACGACGGCGATGACGACATCGTCATCCCCGGCCTCCCCACCAGGTTCACGCACGACGAGATCGAGGCCATGACCAACAGCTACCGCACCAAGATTGGCGCCGGCGGGTTCGGGGCCGTGTACAAGGGCGAGCTCTCGGACGGCTCGCTGGTGGCCGTGAAGAAGATCGAAGGCGTGGGAACGCAGGGGAAGCGCGAGTTCATGACGGAGATCGCCGTCATCGGCAACATCCACCACGTCAACCTGGTCCGCCTCCGGGGGTTCTGCACCGAGGGCCACCGCCGCCTGCTGGTGTACGAGTACATGAACCGCGGCTCCCTCGACCGGCCCCTGTTCCGGCCGGCGGGGCCTCTGCTCGAGTGGAAGGAGCGGGTGGACATCGCCATCGGCGCCGCGAGGGGGCTCGCCTACCTCCACTTCGGCTGCAACCAGAGGATCATCCACTGCGACGTGAAGCCGGAGAACATCCTGCTCGCCGACGGCGGGCAGGTGAAGATCGCCGACTTCGGGCTCGCCAAGTTCCTGACGCCGGAGCAGTCCGGGCTGTTCACGACGATGCGGGGCACGCGCGGGTACCTGGCGCCGGAGTGGCTGACCAACACGGCCATCACGGACCGCACGGACGTGTACGGCTTCGGCATGGTGCTCCTGGAGCTGGTGCACGGCCGCAAGAACCGCAGCGAGCACGTGAGCGACGGCGGCGGCGAGGACTCCAACTCCTCGAACGGCACGGCGGGAAGCTCGTCGCGCAGCGGGAGGAACGACTACTTCCCGCTGGTGGCGCTGGAGGGGCACGAGGGCGGGCGGTACGCGGAGCTGGCCGACCCGCGGCTGGAGGGGCGGGTGGTGGGCAAGGAGGTGGAGAGGATGGTGAAGGTGGCGCTGTGCTGCCTGCACGAGGACCCGCACACGCGGCCGAGCATGGCGGTGGTGGCCGGCATGCTGGAGGGCACCATGGAGCTGGGCGAGCCGCGCGCGCAGGCGCTCGGGTTCCTCCGGCTGTACGGCCGGGGGTTCGCCGGGCCCTCCGAGGGCAACGTGATGAAGGATGCGATGGTGGGCGATCGCACCCGGTCGGAGACGACGATGACGACGATGAGCGGGTGGCCGTCGTACATGTCCTCGTCGCAGCTGTCCGGCGCGAGATAGCGCCATGGGTACGGTGCCTGTGCTAGAGGTTGTACTCCACTTGATCATTTTCGTTGATTCCTTGGTAGTAGAACAGAGGTGGATTGGTCTGTGAGATCTTGACCTGTATCTCTGCAGTTTTGCTGTATCGTGCTCTTTGTCGTCAGATTTTCCTTCAGAGTAAATGGAACTATGGATCAGCGGTTTAGCTAATTCTTGGTTGTCTTTCTGCTCTCCAAATATTGGAAGAACATCTTCTATGCTGCAAAAGAGATTGTAAATAAATCCACTCCCCCCCCCCCCACCCTTCTCAATCCCGAGCCGCAGAAACATTAAGAATACTCTCTCCGTTTCATAATGTTGTGTATATAGATTTTTCAAAAAGTCAAACCTCACAAACTTTGACCAAGTTTATGAAAAATATATTTAAATCCAGAATACCAAACATATATCATTAGATTCATCATAAGACGTAGTTTTATATTTTGTATATTCAGTATTGTAAATATAAATAGTTATCTCTATAAATTTGGTCAAAATTTACATAGTTGGAGTTCCTCAAAAAAATCTATACGGACCACATTATGAAACCAGTTTTGCTAGAACTCATCTAGATGAGATATAATTTGATCTCATTCACCTTTTATAGCCATTGGATGTGATGCTATAAGATGCGTGTGTGCTGACGTGGGTTGTACCTGTTCTTGATTTTAAAGTGAATGAGACCAAATTATATTTCATCTAGATGAGTTCTAGGTACTCCCGAATGAAATAGAAAGAGCACGTAGCTACAAAATATTATTATTGCTTCCTAACATTATTATTTTTAGTTAGCAACTAGACGGTTTGACAAATTTTTGAATTAAATTAAATTAATATAATTGCATGACTAATTATTATGTGACACACATGCATGACTTGGTGAGGTGGGAGAGTGCATGTCTTATTCCTACATACCTAAGAGAGCCATCCCCTTAACTCGTTTATCTCAAAATGAAAATATGTCACATCACCATGCAATTATGGATGAGAAAAGGCCAACCTCAATATGCAACCAGGAAAAGATCCACCACCACATGCAACCATGCATGGGATTTTTTATATTCTAGTATTCTACTTATATTTAAAAATATTTTACAACTATATACACAATCTAATATAATAAGGCATATGTTTTTTAGTTTTCTTTACGTGTTATTAACTTTAAATATTTATATTTCACACAATTAAATCTCATACAAATATATTACAACCGATTCCCACGGCAACACGTGAAATATCATCTAGTAATTAAAAGTAGCCGATGTGATGCATTTATGTAAAATAGTGCTAGTGGATACTCACGTGACACGATTGATGACATGAAAGGCTACATGTTGGGAGAATTACTTGTAGTCAGTGGGTATGAACTATTTAAGAATAGTATATGCCCATCATTTTGTATTAGAAGCAAAATATCCTATTTGTAACTTAACTCTTTCTCTGTTACAATTTGGCCCTCTTCGTATTTTGTGTCAAATTTCAAACGTTGATTTGACAAATAAAATATAAATTATATGCCGCCTAATTTGTATTGTTGGATTCATATTTGAAAGAAGTTTTCAATGATAGTATTTTTTTGTATATAACCTATTATTTGATAGTTAAATCAAATGTTAAAGTTTGACTAAAATATAAGAGAGACTAATAAACCAGAAGGCAGATAGTAATATATAAGAGCATCTATAACCACATATGATAAATATGACTCCTCAAACGCCCGCTGACGCGCCCCGCAGGCAGTGACCTGACACTCCTCAAATTAACACAACTGCATCCGGGCATCTCATACTAGATTCTCAAATCCATACAAAAATATGCAAACTAAAAAACCTACGTACTACGTAGATGATCTAGCTACTCCTCGTCGGAGATGTCGACAAACTCCGTGCCCGGCTCCGGGTACATGGGCGGCAACTGCAGCTCTGGCGCCTCCGGCTGCTCCGCTCCGACCTCCTCCTCCTCCTCCTCTATCTCCGCGTCGAGTTCGGTGAAGAGTGCATCAGACGCCACCTACTCCTGCCGGAGGAACTGCCGATTGGCCTCCACATAGGCATCATACTGGATGGACTCCACGATGGCCTGCTGCTCTGTCACCTCCGCAGCTTGGGCGACGACGAACTCCGCCTCCGCCTCCTCCATGGTGAACCTCGGAGCAGGCTACGTCGCCTCCTCCTCCTTTAGATCCGCCGCCTTCATCGGCTCCGGTAGCTACTCTCCCCCCTCCTCTGGCTACTGCTCCTCCTCCTTTAGCTCCGGCGAGTCCGGAGGCAGACCAGAAGTGATGCGAGCGGCGCGCCTCACCTGAATCTCCTCCACGATCTGCCTTCGGCGTCAGCATAGCGTACGCCATGATCTTGCTGTTGGGAAACGTAGCATGCAATTTCAAAAAAAAATCACGCTCATGCAAGATCTATCTAGGAGATGCATAGCAGCGAGAGGGGAAGAGTGTCTCCACGTACCCTCGTAGACCGAAAGCGGAAACGTTAACTTAAGGCGGGTGATGTAGTTGAATGTTTTCTCGAATCAACTGATCAAGTACCGAAGGTACGACACCTCCGAGTTCTGCATACGTTTAGCTCGATGACGTCCCTCGAACTCTTGATCCAGTAGAGGTATAAAGGAGATGAGTTCCGTCAGCACGATGGCGTGGTGATGGTGATGGTGATGTGATCTACGCAGGGTTTCGCCTAAGCACTATGACAATATGACCGGAGGAGTAAACGATGGAGGGGGGCACCGCACATGGCTAAGACAATTGATGTGCTTTGGGGTGCCCCTGCCCCCGTATATAAAGGAGGACATGGGAGGAGGCCTGCCCTAGGGGGCGCGCCAAGTGGGGAGAGTCCTACTAGGACTCCCAGCCTAGTCACCCCCTTCCTTTCCAACGGAGGGGGAAAGAGGGAAGTGGAGGGAGAGAGAGAGAGAGAGAAGAAAAGGGGGGCCACGCCCCCTCCCCCTTGTCCAATCCGGACTCCCCATGGGGGGCACCACCTCCTGCGGCCTGCCTCTCCTCTCCACTATGGCCCATGAGGCCCATTACTTCCCCGGGAGGTTCCGGTAACCCCTTGGTACTCCGAAAAATACCCGAACCACTCTGGAACCATTCCGGTGTTCGAATATAACCTTCCAATATATCAATCTTTACCTCTCGACTATTTCGAGACTCCTCGTCATGCCCGTGATCTCATCTGGGACTCTGAACAACCTTCGGTCACCAAAACACATAACCAGGTAATACATATTGTTATCGAACGTTAAGCGTGCGGACCCTACGGGTTCGAGAACTATGTAGACATGACCGAGACACCTCTCTGGTCAATAACCAATAGCGAAACCTGGATGCTCATATTGGTTCCCACATATTCTATGAACAACTTTATCGGTCGAACCGCAATGTCAACATATCTTATTCCCTTTGTCATCGGTATGTTACTTGCCCGAGATTCGATCGTCGGTATCTTCATACCTAGTTCAATCTCGTTACCGGCAAGACTCTTTACTCATTTCATAGTGCATCATCCCGTAACTAAATCATTAGTCACACTTCTTGCAAGGCTTCATATGATGTGCATTATCGAGAGGGCCCAGAGATACCTCTCCGATACTCGGAGTGACAAATCCTAATCTCAATCTATGCCAACCCAACAAACACCTTCGGAGATACCTGTAGAGCATCTTTATAATCACCCAGTTACTGTTATGACGTTTGATAGCACATAAGGCATTCCTCCGATGTCCGGGAGTTGCATAATCCCATAGCCGGAGGAATATATATTTGACACGAAGAAAGTAGTAGCAATAAAACTGAACACTCATTATGCTAAGCTAATGGATGGGTCTTGTCCATCACATCATTCCACTAATGATGTGATCCCGTTTATCAAATGATAACTCATGTCCATGGCTAGGAAACTTAACCATCTTTGATCAATGAGTTAGTCTAGTAGATGCATACTAGGGACACGGTGTTTTGTCTATGTATTCACACATGTATCAAGTTTCTGGTTAATACAATTCTAGCATGAATAATAAACATTTATCATGATATAAGGAAATAAATAATAACTTTATTATTGCCTCTACGGCATATTTCCTTCAATATGCCCTATAGGCAATGATAAAGTTGTTATTTTATATTTCCTTATTCATGATAAATGTTTATTATTCATGCTAGAATTGTATTAACCAGAAACATGATACATGTGTGAATACATAGACAAACAGAGTGTCACTAGTATGCCTCTACTTGACTAGCTCGTTGATCAAAGATGGTTATGTTTCCTAACCATAGACATGAGTGGTCATTTGATTAACGGGATCACATCATTAGAGAATGATGTGGTTGACTTGACCCATTTCGTCAGCTTAGCACTTGATGGTTTAGTATGTTGCTATTGCTTTCTTCATGACTTATACATGCTCCTATGACTATGAGATTATGCAACTCCCGTTTACCGAGGAACACTTTGTGTGCTACCAAACGTCACAACATAACTGGGTGATTATAAAGGTGCTCTACAGGTGTCTCCGAAGGTACTTGTTGGGTTGGCATATTTCGAGATTAGGATTTGTCACTCCGATTGTTGGAGAGGTATCTCTGGGCCCACTCGGTAATGCACATCACTATAAGCCTTGCAAGCATTCTAGCTAATGAGTTAGTTACGGGATGATGTATTACGGAACGAGTAAAGAGACTTTCCGGTAACGAGATTGAACTAGGTATTGAGATGCCGACGATCGAATCTCGGGCAAGTAACATACCGATGACAAAGGAAACAAAGTATGTTGTTATGCGGTTTGACCGATAAAGATCTTCATAGAATATGTGGGAGCCAATATGAGCATCCAGGTTCCGCTATTGGTTATTGACCGGAGACGTGTCTCGGTCATGTCTACATAGTTCTCGAACCCGTAGGGTCCGCACGCTTAAAGTTCGGTGATGATTTATATTACGAGTTTATTTGTTTTGATGTACCGAAGGTAGTTCGGAGTCCCGGATGAGATCTGGGACATGACGAAGAGTCTCAAAATGGTCGAGACGTAAAGATTGATATATTGGACGACTATATTCGAACATCGGAAAGGTTCCGAGTGATTCGGGTATTTTTCGGAGTACCAGAGAATTACGGGAATTCGCCGGGGAGTAGATGGGCCTTATTGGGCTTTAAGGGAAAGAGAGAGGGGAGGCTGCGCCCCCCAAGGCCTAGTCCGATTTGGACTGGGGGGAGGGGCGGCGCTCCCTCCTTCCTTCTCTTCTCTTTTCCCTTTCCTTCTCTCCTACTCCTACTACTTGGAAGGGCTCCTAGTTCTACTAGGAAAGGGGAATCCTACTCCCGGTGGGAGTAGGACTCCCCTAGGGCGCGCCATAGAGAGGGCTGGCCCTCCCCCTCCTCCGCTCCTTTATATACAGGGAGAGGGGCACCCCTTGAAGACACAACAATTGATCTCTTGATCTCTTAGCCGTGTGCAGTGCCCCCTCCACTATATTCCACCTCAATCATATCGTAGTGGTGCTTAGCCGAAGCCTTGCGTCAGTAGCAACATCATCACCGTCACCACGCCGTCGTGCTGACGAAACTCTCCCTCAAAGCTCGGCTGGATCGGAGTTCGAGTGACGTCATCAAGCTGAACGTGTGCTGAATTCGGAGGTGCCGTACGTTCGGTACTTGGATCGGTCGGATCGTGAAGACGTACGACTACATCAACCGCGTTGTGCTAACGCTTCCGCTTTCGATCTACGAGGGTATGTGGACAACACTCTCCCCTCTCGTTGCTATGCATCACCATAATCTTGCGTGTGCGTAGGAAAAATTTGAAATTACTACGTTACCCAACAGTGGCATCCGAGCCAGGTTTATGCGTAGATGTTATATACACGAGTAGAACACAAGTGAGTTGTGGGCGATACAAGTCATACTGCTTACCAGCATGTCATACTTTGGTTCGGCGGTATGGTTGGATGAAGCGGCCTGAACCGACATTACGCGTACGCTTACGCAAGACTAGTTCTACCGATGTGCTTTGCACATAGGTGGCTGGCGGGTGTCAGTTTCTCCAACTTTAGTTGAACCGAGTGTGGCTACGCCCGGTCCTTGAGAAGGTTAAAACAACACTAACTTGACGAACTATCGTTGTGGTTTTGATGCGTAGGTAAGAACGGTTCTTGCTTAGCCCTAGCAGCCACGCAAAACTTGCAACAACAAAGTAGAGGACGTCTATCTTGTTTTTGTAGGGCATGTTGTGATGTGATATGGTCAAGGCATGATGCTATATTTTATTGTATGAAATGATCATGTTTTGTAACCGAGTTATCGGCAACTGGCAGGAGCCATATGGTTGTCGCTTTATTTTATGCAATGCAATCGCCCTGTAATTGCTTTACTTTATCACTAAGCGGTAGCGATAGTCGTAGAAGCAATAGTTGGCGAGACGACAACGATGCTACGATGGAGATCAAGGTGTCGTGCCGGTAACGATGGTGATCATGATAGTGCTTCGGAGATGGAGATCACAAGCACAAGATGACGATGGCCATATCATATCACTTATATTGATTGCATGTGATGTTTATCCTTTATGCATCTTATCTTGCTTTGATTGACGATAGCATTATAAGATGATCTCTCACTAAATTTCAAGATAAAAGTGTTCTCCCTGAGTATGCACCGTTGCCAAAGTTCATCGTGCCCAGACACCACATGATGATCCGGTGTGATAAGCTCTACGTCCATCTACAACGGGTGCAAGCCAGTTTTGCACACGCAGAATACTCAGGTTAAACTTGACGAGCCTAGCATATGCAGATATGACCTCGTAACACTGAGACCGAAAGGTCGAGCGTGAATCATATAGTAGATATGATCAACATAGTGAAGTTCACCACTGAAAATTCCTCGATTTCATGTGATGATCGGTTATGGTTTAGTTGATTTGGATCACGTGATCACTTAGATGATTAGAGGGATGTCTATCTAAGTGGGAGTTCTTAAGTAATATGATTAATTGAACTTTAATTGATCATGAACTTAGTCCTGGTAGTATTTTGCAAATTATGTTGTAGATCAATAGCTCGCGTTGTTGCTTCCCTATGTTTTTATATGTTCCTAGAGAAAACTAAGTTGAAAATATGATAGTAGCAATGATGCGGACTGGGTCCGTGATATGAGGTTTATCCTCATTGCTGCACAGAAGAATTATGTCCTTGATGCACCGCTAAGTGACAGACCTATTGCAAGAGCAGATGCAGACGTTATGAACGTTTGGCTAGCTCAATATGATGACTACTTGATAGTTTAGTGCACCATGCTTAACGGCTTAGAATCGGGACTTCAAAGACGTTTTGAACGTCATGGACCATATGAGATGTTCTAGGAGTTGAAGTTAATATTTCAAGAAAATACCCGAGTTGAGAGATATTAAGTCTCCAACAAGTTCTATAGCTAAAAGATGGAGCAGAATAGCTCAAGCAGTGAGCATGTGTTCAGATTGTCTGGGTACTACAATCGCTTGAATCAAGTGGAGTTAATCTTCCAAATAAGATAGTGATTGTCAGAGTTCTCTAGTCACCATCACCAAGTTACTGGAACATCGTGATGAACTGTAGTATGCAAGGGATGACGAAATCGATTCCCGAGCTCTTTGTGATGCTGAAATCGACGAAGGTAAAAATCAAGAAAAGAGCATCAAGTGTTGATGATTGCTAAGACCACTAGTTTCAAGAAAAAGGGCAAAGGAAAAGAAAAGGAACTTCAAGTAGAATGGCAAGCAAGTTGTCACTCCCGTGAAGAAGCCCAAAGCCTGAAACTGAGTGCTTCTACTGCAAAGGAAATGGTCACCGGAAGCGGAAATGCCCTGAACATTTGGTGGATAAGAAGGATGGCAAAGTGAACAAGGGTATATTTGATATACAGGTTATTGATGTGTACCTTACTAGTGTTTATAGTAGCCCCTGGGTATTTGATACTTGTTCTGTTGCTAATATTAGTAAATTGAAACAGGAGTTACAGAATAAACAGAGACTAGTTGAGGGTGTAGTGACGATGTGTGTTGGAAGTGGTTCCAAGATTGATATGATCATCATCGCACACTCCCTATACTTTCGGGATTAGTGTTGAAACCTAAATAAATGTTATTTGGCGTTTGTGTTGAGCATGAATATGATTTGATCATGTTTATTGCAATAAAGTTATTCATTTAAAGTCAGAGAATAATTGTTGTTCTGTTTATATGAATAAAACCTTCGATGGTAATACACCCAATGAAAATAGTTTGTTGGATCTCGATCATGGTAATACACATATTCATAATATTGATGCCAAAAGATGCAAAGTTGATAATGATAGTGCAACCTATTTGCAGCACTGCTGTTTGGGTCATATCGGTGTAAAGCGCATGAAGAAACTCTATAAAGATGGACTTTTGGAATCACTTGATTATGAATCATTTGATGCTTGCGAACCATGCCTTATGGGCAAAATGATTAAAACTCCGTTCTCCGGAACAATGGAATGATCTAGTAACTTATTGGAAATAATACATACCGATGTATGCGGTCTGATGAGTGTTGATGCTCGTCGCGGGTATCGTTATTTTCTAACCTTCACAGATGATTTGAGCAGATATGGGTATATCTACTTAATGAAACTCAAGTCTGAAACATTTGAAAAGTTCAAAGTATTTCGGAGTGAAGTGGAGAATCATCGTAACAAGAAAATAAAGTTTCTACGATCTGATCGTGGAAGAGAATATTTGAATTACGAGTTTGGCCTTCATATAAAACAATGTGGAATAGTTTCACAGCTCACGCCACCTGGAACACCACAGCGTTATGGTGTGTCCGAACGTCGTAACCGCACTTTATTGGATATGGTGCGATCTATGTTGTCTCTTATTGGTTTACCACTATCGTGTTGGGGTTATGCATTAAAGACAGCTGCATTTACTTTAAATAGGGCACCATCAAAATCCGTTGAGACGACGCTTTATGAACTGCGGTTTGGAAAGAAATCAAAGTTGTCGTTTCTTAAAAGTTTGGGGCTGCGGTGCTTATGTGAAAAGGTTTCAACCTGATAAGCTCGAACCCAAATCGGAGAAGTGCGTCTTCATAGGATACCCAAAAAGAAACTGTTGGGTACACCTTCTATCACAGATCCGAAGGCAAGACATCCGTTGCTAAGAATGGATCCTTTCTAGAGAAGGAGTTTCTTTCTAAAGAAGTGAGTGGGAGGAAAGTAGAACTTGATGAGGTAATTGTACCTTCTCCCGAATTGGAAAGTAGTTCATCACAGAAACTAGTTCCAATGATGCCTACACCGATTAGTGAGGAAGTTAATGATGATGATCATGAAACTTTGGATCAAGTTACTACCAAACCTCGTAGGTCGACCATAGTAAGATCCGCACCAGAGTGGTATGGTAATCCAGTTCTGGAGGTCATGTTACTTGACCATGACGTACCTACGAACTATGAGGAAGCGATGATGAGCCCAGATTCCGCAAAATGGCTTAAGGCTATGAAATCTGAGATGTGATCCATGTATGAGAACAAAGCGTGGACTTTGGTTGACTTGCCCAATGATCGGCAAGCCATAGAAAATAAATGGATCTTCAAGAGGAAGACAGACACTGATAGTATTGTTACTATCTAAAAAGCTCGACTTGTTAGGAAAGGTTTTCGACAAGATCAAGGTGTTGAATACGATGAGATTTTCTCACTCGTAACGATTCTTAAGTCTGTCCGAATCATGTTAGCAATTGCCACATTTTATGAAATCTGGCAAATGGATGTCAGACCTGCATTCCTTGAATGGATATTTCTTAAAGAAGTGTTGTATATGATACAACCAGAAGTTTTTGTCAATCCTAAAGTTGCTAATAAAATGTGCAAGCTCCAATGATCCATCAATGGACTGGTGCAAGCATCTCGGAGTTGGAATATACACTTTGATGAGTTGATCAAAGCATATGGTTTTATACAGACTTTTGGAAGGGCCTATATTTACAAGAAAGTGAGTGGGAGCACTACAACCTTTCTGATAAGTATATGTGAATGACATATTGTTGATCGGAAATGATGTAGAATTTTCTGGACAACATAAAGGAGTGTTTGAAAGGATTTTTTTCATAGAAAGACCTCGGTGAAGCTGCTTACACATTGAGCATCAAGATCTATAGAGATAGATCAAGACGCTTGATAAGATTTTTCAATGAGTACATACCTTGACAATATTTTGAAAGATTTCAAAATAGATCAGTCAAAGAAGGAGTTCTTGCTTGTATTACAAGGTGTGAAGTTGAGTAAGACTCAAAGCCCGACCATGGCAGAAAATAGAAAGAGAATGAAAAGTCATTCCCTATGCCTCAGTCATAGGTTCTATAAAGTATGTTGTGCTGTGTACCAGTCCTATTGTGTACCTTGTCATAAGTTTGGCAAGGGGGTACAATAGTGATCTAAGAGTAGATCAATGGACAATAGTCAAAATTATCCTTAGTGAGGACTAAGGAAATATTTCTCGGTTATGGAGGTGATAAAGAGTTCGTCGTAAAGAGTTACGTCAATACAAGCTTTTACACCGATCCAGATGACCCTAAGTCTCAATCTGGATACATATTGAAAGTGGGAGCAAATTAGCTAGAGTAGTTCCATGCAGAGCATTGTAAACATAGAATATTTGCAAAATACATACGGCTCTGAATGTGACAGACCCGTTGACAAAACTTCTCTCACAAGCAAAACATTATCGCACCTTAGTACTCTTTGGGTATTAATCACATAGAGATGTGAACTAGATTACTGACTCTAGTAAACACTTTGGGTGTTGGTCACATGACGATGTGAACTATGGGTGTTAATCACATACATATGTGAACTATTGGTGTTAAATCACATAGTGATGTGAGCTAGATTATTGACTCTAGTGCAAGTGGGAGACTGAAGGAAATATGCCCTAGAGGCAATAATAAAGTTATTATTTATTTCCTTATATCATGATAAATGT
The DNA here is from genome assembly GCF_018294505.1 of Triticum aestivum. Classification (NCBI taxonomy): domain Eukaryota; kingdom Viridiplantae; phylum Streptophyta; class Magnoliopsida; order Poales; family Poaceae; genus Triticum; species Triticum aestivum. The sequence goes on from NC_057810.1 coordinate 641,738,084, forward strand.
TTATTATTCATGCTAGAATTGTATTAACCAGAAACATGATACATGTGTGAATACATAGACAAACAGACTGTCACTAGTATGCCTCTACTTGACTAGCTCGTTGATCAAAGATGGTTATGTTTCCTAACCATAGACATGAGTGGTCATTTGATTAACGGGATCACATCATTAGAGAATGATGTGGTTGACTTGACCCATTTCGTCAGCTTAGCACTTGATGGTTTAGTATGTTGCTATTGCTTTCTTCATGACTTATACATGCTCCTATGACTATGAGATTATGCAACTCCCGTTTACCGAGGAACACTTTGTGTGCTACCAAACGTCACAACATAACTGGGTGATTATAAAGGTGCTCTACAGGTGTCTCCGAAGGTACTTGTTGGGTTGGCATATTTCGAGATTAGGATTTGTCACTCCGATTGTTGGAGAGGTATCTCTGGGCCCACTCGGTAATGCACATCACTATAAGCCTTGCAAGCATTCTAGCTAATGAGTTAGTTACGGGATGATGTATTACGGAACGAGTAAAGAGACTTTCCGGTAACGAGATTGAACTAGGTATTGAGATGCCGACGATTGAATCTCGGGCAAGTAACATACCGATGACAAAGGAAACAAAGTATGTTGTTATGCGGTTTGACCGATAAAGATCTTCATAGAATATGTGGGAGCCAATATGAGCATCCAGGTTCCGCTATTGGTTATTGACCGGAGACGTGTCTCGGTCATGTCTACATAGTTCTCGAACCCGTAGGGTCTGCACGCTTAAAGTTCGGTGATGATTTATATTATGAGTTTATTTGTTTTGATGTACCGAAGGTAGTTCGGAGTCCCGGATGAGATCTGGGACATGACGAAGAGTCTCAAAATGGTCGAGACGTAAAGATTGATATATTGGACGACTATATTCGAACATCGGAAAGGTTCCGAGTGATTCGGGTATTTTTCGGAGTACCAGAGAATTACGGGAATTCGCCGGGGAGTAGATGGGCCTTATTGGGCTTTAAGGGAAAGAGAGAGGGGAGGCTGCGCCCCCCAAGGCCTAGTCCGATTTGGACTGGGGGGAGGGGCGGCGCTCCCTCCTTCCTTCTCTTCTCTTTTCCCTTTCCTTCTCTCCTACTCCTACTACTTGGAAGGGCTCCTAGTTCTACTAGGAAAGGGGAATCCTACTCCCGGTGGGAGTAGGACTCCCCTAGGGCGCGCCATAGAGAGGGCTGGCCCTCCCCCTCCTCCGCTCCTTTATATACAGGGAGAGGGGCACCCCTTGAAGACACAACAATTGATCTCTTGATCTCTTAGCCGTGTGCAGTGCCCCCTCCACTATATTCCACCTCAATCATATCGTAGTGGTGCTTAGCCGAAGCCTTGCGTCAGTAGCAACATCATCACCGTCACCACGCCGTCGTGCTGACGAAACTCTCCCTCAAAGCTCGGCTGGATCGGAGTTTGAGTGACGTCATCAAGCTGAACGTGTGCTGAATTCGGAGGTGCCATACGTTCGGTACTTGGATCGGTCGGATCGTGAAGACGTACGACTACATCAACCGCGTTGTGCTAACGCTTCCGCTTTCGATCTACGAGGGTATGTGGACAACACTCTCCCCTCTCGTTGCTATGCATCACCATAATCTTGCGTGTGCGTAGGAAAAATTTGAAATTACTACGTTACCCAACAGTGGCATCCGAGCCAGGTTTATGCGTAGATGTTATATACACGAGTAGAACACAAGTGAGTTGTGGGCGATACAAGTCATACTGCTTACCAGCATGTCATACTTTGGTTCGGCGGTATGGTTGGATGAAGCGGCCTGAACCGACATTACGCGTACGCTTACGCAAGACTAGTTCTACCGATGTGCTTTGCACATAGGTGGCTGGCGGGTGTCAGTTTCTCCAACTTTAGTTGAACCGAGTGTGGCTACGCCCGGTCCTTGAGAAGGTTAAAACAACACTAACTTGACGAACTATCGTTGTGGTTTTGATGCGTAGGTAAGAACGGTTCTTGCTTAGCCCTAGCAGCCACGCAAAACTTGCAACAACAAAGTAGAGGACGTCTATCTTGTTTTTGTAGGGCATGTTGTGATGTGATATGGTCAAGGCATGATGCTATATTTTATTGTATGAAATGATCATGTTTTGTAACCGAGTTATCGGCAACTGGCAGGAGCCATATGGTTGTCGCTTTATTTTATGCAATGCAATCGCCCTGTAATTGCTTTACTTTATCACTAAGCGGTAGCGATAGTCGTAGAAGCAATAGTTGGCGAGACGACAACGATGCTACGATGGAGATCAAGGTGTCGTGCCGGTAACGATGGTGATCATGATAGTGCTTCGGAGATGGAGATCACAAGCACAAGATGACGATGGCCATATCATATCACTTATATTGATTGCATGTGATGTTTATCCTTTATGCATCTTATCTTGCTTTGATTGATGATAGCATTATAAGATGATCTCTCACTAAATTTCAAGATAAAAGTGTTCTCCCTGAGTATGCACCGTTGCCAAAGTTCATCGTGCCCAGACACCACATGATGATCCGGTGTGATAAGCTCTACGTCCATCTACAACGGGTGCAAGCCAGTTTTGCACACGCAGAATACTCAGGTTAAACTTGACGAGCCTAGCATATGCAGATATGACCTCGTAACACTGAGACCGAAAGGTCGAGCGTGAATCATATAGTAGATATGATCAACATAGTGAAGTTCATCACTGAAAATTCCTCGATTTCATGTGATGATCGGTTATGGTTTAGTTGATTTGGATCACGTGATCACTTAGATGATTAGAGGGATGTCTATCTAAGTGGGAGTTCTTAAGTAATATGATTAATTGAACTTTAATTGATCATGAACTTAGTCCTGGTAGTATTTTGCAAATTATGTTGTAGATCAATAGCTCGCATTGTTGCTTCCCTATGTTTTTATATGTTCCTAGAGAAAACTAAGTTGAAAATATGATAGTAGCAATGATGCGGACTGGGTCCGTGATATGAGGTTTATCCTCATTGCTGCACAGAAGAATTATGTCCTTGATGCACCGCTAAGTGACAGACCTATTGCAAGAGCAGATGCAGACGTTATGAACGTTTGGCTAGCTCAATATGATGACTACTTGATAGTTTAGTGCACCATGCTTAACGGCTTAGAATCGGGACTTCAAAGACGTTTTGAACGTCATGGACCATATGAGATGTTCTAGGAGTTGAAGTTAATATTTCAAGAAAATACCCGAGTTGAGAGATATTAAGTCTCCAACAAGTTCTATAGCTAAAAGATGGAGCAGAATAGCTCAAGCAGTGAGCATGTGTTCAGATTGTCTGGGTACTACAATCGCTTGAATCAAGTGGAGTTAATCTTCCAAATAAGATAGTGATTGTCAGAGTTCTCTAGTCACCATCACCAAGTTACTGGAACATCGTGATGAACTGTAGTATGCAAGGGATGACGAAATCGATTCCCGAGCTCTTTGTGATGCTGAAATCGACGAAGGTAAAAATCAAGAAAAGAGCATCAAGCGTTGATGATTGCTAAGACCACTAGTTTCAAGAAAAAGGGCAAAGGAAAAGAAAAGGAACTTCAAATAGAATGGCAAGCAAGTTGTCACTCCCGTGAAGAAGCCCAAAGCCTGAAACTGAGTGCTTCTACTGCAAAGGAAATGGTCACCGGAAGCGGAAATGCCCTGAACATTTGGTGGATAAGAAGGATGGCAAAGTGAACAAGGGTATATTTGATATACAGGTTATTGATGTGTACCTTACTAGTGTTTATAGTAGCCCCTGGGTATTTGATACTTGTTCTGTTGCTAATATTAGTAAATTGAAACAGGAGTTACAGAATAAACAGAGACTAGTTGAGGGTGTAGTGACGATGTGTGTTGGAAGTGGTTCCAAGATTGATATGATCATCATCGCACACTCCCTATACTTTCAGGATTAGTGTTGAAACCTAAATAAATGTTATTTGGCGTTTGTGTTGAGCATGAATATGATTTGATCATGTTTATTGCAATAAAGTTATTCATTTAAAGTCAGAGAATAATTGTTGTTCTGTTTATATGAATAAAACCTTCGATGGTAATACACCCAATGAAAATAGTTTGTTGGATCTCGATCGTGGTAATACACATATTCATAATATTGATGCCAAAAGATGCAAAGTTGATAATGATAGTGCAACCTATTTGCAGCACTGCTGTTTGGGTCATATCGGTGTAAAGCGCATGAAGAAACTCTATAAAGATGGACTTTTGGAATCACTTGATTATGAATCATTTGATGCTTGCGAACCATGCCTTATGGGCAAAATGATTAAAACTCCGTTCTCCGGAACAATGGAATGAGCTAGTAACTTATTGGAAATAATACATACCGATGTATGCGGTCTGATGAGTGTTGATGCTCGTCGCGGGTATCGTTATTTTCTAACCTTCACAGATGATTTGAGCAGATATGGGTATATCTACTTAATGAAACTCAAGTCTGAAACATTTGAAAAGTTCAAAGTATTTCGGAGTGAAGTGGAGAATCATTGTAACAAGAAAATAAAGTTTCTACGATCTGATCGTGGAAGAGAATATTTGAATTACGAGTTTGGCCTTCATATAAAACAATGTGGAATAGTTTCACAGCTCACGCCACCTGGAACACCAAAGCGTTATGGTGTGTCCGAACGTCGTAACCGCACTTTATTGGATATGGTGCGATCTATGTTGTCTCTTATTGGTTTACCACTATCGTGTTGGGGTTATGCATTAAAGACAGCTGCATTCACTTTAAATAGGGCACCATCAAAATCCGTTGAGACGACGCTTTATGAACTACGGTTTGGCAAGAAACCAAAGTTGTCGTTTCTTAAAAGTTTGGGGCTGCGGTGCTTATGTGAAAAGGTTTCAACCTGATAAGCTCGAACCCAAATCGGAGAAGTGCGTCTTCATAGGATACCCAAAAAGAAACTGTTGGGTACACCTTCTATCACATATCCGAAGGCAAGACATCCGTTGCTAAGAATGGATCCTTTCTAGAGAAGGAGTTTCTTTCTAAAGAAGTGAGTGGGAGGAAAGTAGAACTTGATGAGGTAATTTTACCTTCTCCCGAATTGGAAAGTAGTTCATCACAGAAACCAGTTCCAATGATGCCTACACCGATTAGTGAGGAAGTTAATGATGATGATCATGAAACTTTGGATCAAGTTACTACCAAACCTCGTAGGTCGACCATAGTAAGATCCACACCAGAGTGGTATGGTAATCCTGTTCTGGAGGTCATGTTACTTGACCATGACGTACCTACGAACTATGAGGAAGCGATGATGAGCCTAGATTCCGCAAAATGGCTTAAGGCTATGAAATCTGAGATGTGATCCATGTATGAGAACAAAGCGTGGACTTTGGTTGACTTGCCCAATGATCGGCAAGCCATAGAAAATAAATGGATCTTCAAGAGGAAGACAGACACTGATAGTAGTGTTACTATCTAAAAAGCTCGACTTGTTGCGAAAGGTTTTCGACAAGATCAAGGTGTTGAATACGATGAGATTTTCTCACTCGTAACGATTCTTAAGTCTGTCCGAATCATGTTAGCAATTGCCACATTTTATGAAATCTGGCAAATGGATGTCAGAAGTGCATTCCTTGAATGGATATTTCTTAAAGAAGTGTTGTATATGATACAACCAGAAGTTTTTGTCAATCCTAAAGTTGCTAATAAAATGTGCAAGCTCCAATGATCCATCAATGGACTGGTGCAAGCATCTCGGAGTTGGAATATACACTTTGATGAGTTGATCAAAGCATATGGTTTTATACAGACTTGTTGCGAAAGGTTTTCGACAAGATCAAGGTGTTGAATACGATGAGATTTTCTCACTCGTAACGATTCTTAAGTCTGTCCGAATCATGTTAGCAATTGCCACATTTTATGAAATCTGGCAAATGGATGTCAGAACTGCATTCCTTGAATGGATATTTCTTAAAGAAGTGTTGTATATGATACAACCAGAAGTTTTTGTCAATCCTAAAGTTGCTAATAAAATGTGCAAGCTCCAATGATCCATCAATGGACTGGTGCAAGCATCTCGGAGTTGGAATATACACTTTGATGAGTTGATCAAAGCATATGGTTTTATACAGACTTTTGGAAGGGCCTGTATTTACAAGAAAGTGAGTGGGAGCACTACAACCTTTCTGATAAGTATATGTGAATGACATATTGTTGATCGGAAATGATGTAGAATTTTCTGGACAACATAAAGGAGTGTTTGAAAGGATTTTTTTCATAGAAAGACCTCGGTGAAGCTGCTTACACATTGAGCATCAAGATCTATAGAGATAGATCAAGACGCTTGATAAGATTTTTCAATGAGTACATACCTTGACAATATTTTGAAAGATTTCAAAATAGATCAGTCAAAGAAGGAGTTCTTGCTTGTATTACAAGGTGTGAAGTTGAGTAAGACTCAAAGCCCGACCATGGCAGAAAATAGAAAGAGAATGAAAAGTCATTCCCTATGCCTCAGTCATAGGTTCTATAAAGTATGTTGTGCTGTGTACCAGTCCTATTGTGTACCTTGTCATAAGTTTGGCAAGGGGGTACAATAGTGATCTAAGAGTAGATCAATGGACAATAGTCAAAATTATCCTTAGTGAGGACTAAGGAAATATTTCTCGGTTATGGAGGTGATAAAGAGTTCGTCGTAAAGAGTTACGTCAATACAAGCTTTTACACTGATCCAGATGACCCTAAGTCTCAATCAGGATACATATTGAAAGTGGGAGCAAATTAGCTAGAGTAGTTCCATGCAGAGCATTGTAAACATAGAATATTTGCAAAATACATACGGCTCTGAATGTGACAGACCCGTTGACAAAACTTCTCTCACAAGCAAAACATTATCGCACCTTAGTACTCTTTGGGTATTAATCACATAGAGATGTGAACTAGATTATTGACTCTAGTAAACACTTTGGGTGTTGGTCACATGACGATGTGAACTATGGGTGTTAATCACATACATATGTGAACTATTGGTGTTAAATCACATAGTGATGTGAGCTAGATTATTGACTCTAGTGCAAGTGGGAGACTGAAGGAAATATGCCCTAGAGGCAATAATAAAGTTATTATTTATTTCCTTATATCATGATAAATGTTTATTATTCATGCTAGAATTGTATTAACCAGAAACATGATACATGTGTGAATACATAGACAAACAGACTGTCACTAGTATGCCTCTACTTGACTAGCTTGTTGATCAAAGATGGTTATGTTTCCTAACCATAGACATGAGTTGTCATTTGATTAACGGGATCACATCATTAGAGAATGATGTGATTGACTTGACCCATTCCGTTAGCTTAGCACTTGATCGTTTAGTATGTTGCCATTGCTTTCTTCATGACTTATACATGTTCCTATGACTATGAGATTATGCAACTCCCGTTTACCGGAGGAACACTTTGTGTGCTACCAAACGTCACAACATAATTGGGTGATTATAAAGGTGCTCTACAGGTGTCTCCAAAGGTACTTGTTGGGTTGGCGTATTTCGAGATTAGGATTTGCCACTTCGATTGTCGGAGAGGTATCTCTGGGCCCAGTCGGTAATGCACATCACTATAAGCCTTGCAAGCATTGTAGCTAATGAGTTAGTTACGGGATGATGTATTACAGAATGAGTAAAGAGACTTGTCGGTAACGAGATTGAACTAGGTATTGAGATACCGACGGTCGAATCTCGGGCAAGTAACATACGAATGACAAAGGGAACAAAGTATGTTGTTATGTGGTTTGACCGATAAAGATCTTCGTTGAATATGTGGGAGCCAATATGAGCATCCAGGTTCCGCTATTGGTTATTGACCGGAGACGTGTCTCGGTCATGTCTACATAGTTCTCAAACCCGTAGGGTCTGCACGCTTAAAGTTCAGTGACGATTTATATTATGAGTTTATGTGTTTTGATGTACCGAAGGTAGTTCGGAGTCCCGGATGAGATCGAGGACATGACGAGGTGTCTCGAAATGGTAGAGACGTAAAGACCAATATATTGGACGACTATATTCGGACATCAGAAAGGTTCCGAGTGATTCGAGTATTTTTCGGAGTACTGGAGAGTTACGGGAATTCGCCGGGGAGTAGATGGGCCTCATTGGGCTTTAAGGGAAAGAGAGAGGGGAGGCTGCGCGCCCCCCAAGGCCTAGTCCGATTTGGACTGGGGGGAGGGGCGGCGCCCCCTCCTTCCTTCTCTTCTCTTTTCCCTTTCCTTCTCTCGTACTCCTACTACTTGGAAGGGCTCCTAGTTCTACTAGGAAAGGGGGAATCCTACTCCTGGTGGGAGTAGGACTCCCCTAGGGCGCTCCATAGAGAGGGCCGGCACTCCCCCTCCTCCACTCCTTTATATACGGGGATAAGGGCACCCCTTGGAGACACAACAATTGATCTCTTGATCTCTTAGCCGTGTGCGGTGCCCCCCTCCACTATATTCCACCTTGATCATATCATAGCGGTGCTTAGGCGAAGCCCTGCGTCGGTAGCAACATCATCACCGTCACCACGCCGTCGTGCTGACGAAACTCTCCCTCAAAGCTCGGCTGGATCGGAGTTCGAGGGACGTCATCGAGCTGAACGTCTGCTGAACTCGGAGGTGCCATACATTCGGTACTTGGATCGGTCGGGTCGTGAAGACGTACGACTACATCAACCGCGTTGTGCTAATGCTTCCGCTTTCGGTCTATGAGGGTACGTGGACAACACTCTCCCCTCTCGTTGCTATGCATCACCATGATCTTGCGTGTGCGTAGGAAAATTTTGAAATTACTACGTTGCCCAACACATATTTCCTTCAATCTCCCACTTGCACTAGAGTCAATAATCTAGATTACATTGTAATGAATCTAACACCCATGGAGTCTTGGTGCTGATCATGTTTTGCTCGTGGAAGAGGCTTAGTCAAGGGTCTGCAACATTCAGATCTGTATGTATTTTGCAAATCTCTATGTCTCCCTCCTTGACCAAATCTCGGATGGAGTTGAAGCGTCTCTTGATGTGTTTGGTATTTCTGTGAAATCTGGATTCCTTTGCCAAGGCAATTGCTCCAGTATTGTCACAAAAGATTTTTATTGGACCCGATGCACTAGGTATCACACCTAGATTGGATATGAACTCCTTCATCCAGACTCCTTCATTTGCTGCTTCCGAAGCAGCTATGTACTCCGCTTCACACGTAGATCCGCCATGATGCTTTGCTTGGAACTGCACCAACTGACAGCTCCACCATTCAATAAAAATACGTATCCGCATTGTGACTTAGAGTCATCCGGATCAGTATCAAAGCTAGCGTCGACGTAACCACTTACGGCAAGCTCTTTGTCAACTCCATAAACGAGAAACATATCCCTAGTCCTTTTCACGTACTTTAGGATGTTCTTGACCGCTGTCCAGTGATCCACTCCTGGTTTACTTTGGTACCTCCCTGCTAAACTTATAGCAAGGCACACACCAGGTCTGGTACACAGCATATCATACATGATAGAACCTATGGCTGAAGCATAGGGAATGACTTTCATTTTCTCTCTATCTTCCGCAGTGTTCGGGCATTGAGTCTGACTCAACTTCACACCTTGCAATACAGGCAAGAACCCTTTCTTTGACTACTCCATTTTGAACTTCTTCAAAACTTTATCAAGGTATGTGCTTTGTGAAAGTCCTATTAAGCGTCTTGATCTATCTCTATAGATCTTGATACCCAATATATAAGCAGCTTCACCGAGGTCTTTCATTGAAAAATTCTTGTTCAAGTATCCTTTTATGCTATTCAGAAATTCTACATCATTTCCAATCAACAATATGTCATCCACATATAATATTAGAAATGTTATAGAGCGCCCACTCACTTTCTTGTAAATACAGGCTTCTCCAAAAGTCTATATAAAACCATATGATTTGATCACCTCATCAAAGCGTATATTCCAACTCTGAGATGCTTGCACCAGTCCATAAATGGAACGCTAGAGCTTGCACACTTTGTTAGCACCTTTAGGATAAAAAAAACCTTCTGGTTGCATCATATACAACTCTTCTTTAATAAATCCATTAAGGAATGCAGTTTTGACATCCATTTGCCAGATTTCATAATCATAAAATGTGGCAATTGCCAACATGATTCAGACAGACTTAAGCATCGCTACGGGTGAGAATGTCTCATTGTAGTCATCTCCTTGAACTTGTCAAAAACCTTTTAAAACAAGTCGAGCTTTATAGACAGTAACATTACCATCAATGTCAGTCTTCTTCTTGAAGATCCAATTATTCTCTATGGGTCACCAATGATCGGGCAGATCCACCAAAGTCCACACTTTGTTCTCATACATGGATCCTATCTCAGATTTCATGCTAATTTTTTTACATAATACATTTTTTTAATAATTTGCACAAATATTACGCCCGTTTAAAAATTTACAAAAATAATACAGCGTCGGCCCGCAGCTGGCCGACTAGAGCTAGTCGGCCCACAGCAGGCCGACTGGAGGCCTATCGGCTTGCTGCTGCCCGATAGACCTGTCGGCCGCAAGTTCAGGTCCAGTCGGCCTACTGTGGGCCGATAGGCCTGCTGTAAGCCGATAGGCTTACTCTAGGCCGACTGATGCATGCACCATTTTTTCTCCATGTTTTTGCGCGACCTTTCCCCTCAATATTTTCCCGCCACCCGTTTCCCGCCATATGTTCCCGCCAACCCTTCTCCCTCAATATTTTCCCGCCACCCGTTTCCCGCTATATGTTCTCGCCAACCCTTCCCCCTCAATATTTTCCCGCCACCCATTTCCCGCCATATGTTCCCGCCAACCCTTCCCCCTCAATATTTTCCTGCCAATTTTTTCCCGCCACCCGTTTTCCTCCATCCGTTTCCCGCCATATGTTCCTGCCAACCCTTTCTCGCCATACCGCAGTCGTTCTTTCCCGCCATTTTCTCCTCTCTACCTATAAAACCCCCTTCAGGCGGAGGTGGATAAGCATTCCAGTGTAGTGTAGTTGAGATGTCCCATTATCCTTTCGATCGTAGTTTTCACCCTGGGATGAGCAGGACTCTTCTGAGGCTAGCTACCGATTTTAGGATGGATAATAGGATAGTTCCATGGGACGAACTCACCGGTAGTGACACCATAATGAATGAGTTGGCTCATGAATTACGTAGGTATGGGTGGCCTGAAAGGACCTATGAGGAGGTACGTAAAGAACTTCTTAGGTTGCATGAAAGGTGGAATAAGGTAGTGGTGCCAAAGAGTGAAACTTTCAGAAGGATTGCAGCAAATAATCCATCTTTATGGACTGAGGAGAGCGAGGATGAAGATGATATCTTCATGCCGCCGCTTCCAGGTTCTGCATCGTCGAAGGGCAAGATTTCTTCATCGTCGAAGGGCAAGGTTTCTGCATCATCGAAGGGCAAGAGTTCTTCATCGTCGAAGGGCAAGAGTTCTGCATCGATGGAGGATGACGATGATGACTTCATGTAGTTTTATGTTGTATGTTGTAAGTTTAGTCGTAAGTACCGTTTAATTTAGATGTAGTTCTATGTAGTTGTTTGTACTGTCTTGTTGTACGAGCATTCTGTTCTATCTAAATATGATGTTGTAGTTCGGATAACATAGTACTAAAATAGAGTAGGCATATGTCTCATACATAGGTACATAGTCATTTGTCTCATACATAGAATAGACATAAGTCTCACACATAAATAGATGGTAATGTCTCTACTGATAGATAGAAGCGTCAGTGACGACGTCTGGACTGGCGGGGAGGCGGATCTGGAAGCGGCGTCCATCCCCACCTGTCGGGTGCCCTAATGTGACGCGGAGGAATCTTAGACTCTCCCTGGTCATGCTGTGTATCCTATGTGGGGCCTGGTGGAGGAGTCGAAAACATGTTCATCCAGTGGGTGTGCTGCGACATCTGAGCCTGTATGTTATCCTCGGGATATTGATCACTCCCCCACGTATCATGTGATGCCGACATAGACGCATGATATCCATAGGCTCCTGCACGATGGAACTTTAAGTCATGAAGAATGATGTCGCCTCAACTAATATTGAAAACAATAAATATGAAGACACACACCTGCTGGCTGTGACGGCTGCTCTGGCTCAAACACAAAGCTCGATGAGGGACAGTGGTGCTGTGGCTGTGGAGAAAACATGAAGCTCGACGTGGGACCATAGTGCTGTGGGTGCTGCCACGATGAACTGCCAGGTTGTTCAGGAGGGGGTGGCCTGGTCGTCGGCTGATGTGCTAGACATGGACGTGGTTGATGTCGGTGCATGGAGGGACGCGTTTGCTGTTGCTGGTGCTGAACAACATCGCTTCTCCGGGTGCATGTGATAGCCTCGTAGACAACCCGTATTTTGTTCTGCATCCGTTCCAAGAAGGGTTGTATGACAGGACGGTGGTGAAGAAGAGGTCCTGATGATAGTGATGGTCCAAAGGTGGTCACGTCGTCGTAGAGTTCGTGTGTTAAGGTAGCCTGCAAATTTTCAGGATGATTATTAAGTATGCACGCCAATGTTTGTGACAACATTACTTAAAGAAAATATATCTTACCACGTACTGCCAAGAGCCCGAAGTATCATAGCTCGGGTACGTATCCAACAGAGTAGGATCAGGTATCTCCTCTGGGTAAGAGTGCTCAATGATGCGTAACCGTGTTCCACTCATGTAGCGCCGCAAATAGAGATTGAATTCATTGAGTTCAAAATTCTGTTTCTCGTGCCATAGATTTGTGTTTGCTGTCTCCCATTCTATAACATACAGCTCTAGTCTTACTAGCCACTCAGCAGTTGTCCTAGTCATGCCCTTCCTTGTCGTCCTAAAATTGTGGTGTGTGTTCAGCAATATGAAAGATAATTGTGGTGTCATGCCCTTCGAATTGAGCACTACGAAAGATAATGCAATATTGTAAAACTGGTTAACACCTGTGGATGTGTGATGGCACCGGGTTCTCTGTAGGGGGAGGTAGCTCTAACTGCAGAAGACCAAATTGCCTCACAACCCTCTGTTGTGCCATCTCCTCGACGAAGATATTGAAGATGATCTTCGATTTTGTCATCAAGTAATCTCGTTCCCTTGTGCACAGCAAAGGCATACCACCAGGGTATCTAGCATTTATGGCTGCTTCAGTGTAGGGCTGCCAGATGACCCTAGTGTACGTATCGAACTGCTCGTTCAGTGCCGTGTATGCCTTTCTAGTCTGATCACTAGCAAAGCGTCTCTGCAGAAAACAAATGTTAGTAGCCGCTAGCATTGAACTATCTCTGGTGCACAAAAAATGCATTAAACTATAACACGATACATACCTTGGGACGTGTCTGTCGGTGTCAAAATTGGCGGATCTCGGGTAGGGGGTCCCGATCTGTGTGTCTTAGGCTGATGGTAACAGGAAGCAAGGGACACAATGTTTACCCAGGTTCGGGCCCTCTCGATGGAGGTAAAACCCTACTTCCCGCTTGATTAATATTGAAGATATGAGTAGTACAAGAGTAGATCTACCACGAGATCGTAGAGGCTAAACCCTAAGAGCTAGCCTATGATGGTATGATTGTAATTGTGATCGATCTTCTAAGGACCATACTCTCCGGTTTATATAGACACTGGAGAGGGCTAGGGTTTACATGGAGTCGCTTACAAGGAAGGAAACATAATATCCGGATTGCCAAGCTTGCCTTCCACGCAAAGGAGAACCCCATTCGGACACGGGCCAATGTCTTGAGTCTTGTATCTTCACACTTCAATAGTCCAGGCGATGTATATAGTTTGGCAGTCCAGATACCCCCTAATCCAGGACTCCCTCAGTAGCCCCTGAACCAGGCTTCAATGATGATGAGTCCAACGCGCAGTCTTGTCTTCGACATTGCAAGGCGGGTTCCTTCTCCGAATACTCCAAGGTAATTATCGAACACGTAGACCGTGTCCGGATCTGCAAAATGATCTTCATATATCACCGTAGAGAGAACAATATTTCACAAACGTACTCTGCCGACAACTTTTTAGACGTAACATGTCATTACGGCCGGGTCATTATTAGAACCGTTTTCCTTCGACCAGCCACAGGGCATATTGCGAGGCGGTTTCCTTGACACGTCTTGTCAAAGCAGAGATTGTGTCCCCTTATCACGTGATTCTCATCAATACGGGTATGGGTAATCCCGCCAGGCCATCAATCGTGGTGCTCTGGAGGTGAGCATTCCCAACGGGCAAGTGGGGAGGCGCACCGCTTCCGTCGCCTCTATAAAGGGATAAGAGTTCCCCATTTTTACCCACGCCTTCTTCCTCCTTTGCCCACTCTTGCCCCCTCGAGCTCCAGCGCCCTAGTCCAAGTCTTCTCCGCATAGCTAAACATGTCCTGAGCAGGAGGTAAGTGGGTGGCTTCCACCGTGAAGGAGAAGAATATCGCGAATCTTCGAGCGGCCGGATACTTGGCCGCAGACATAGCGCACCGGCTACCAGACGACGGGAAGGTCATTCCAACTCCAGGACCCCACGAGAGGGTCGTGTTTCTCGCCCACTTCATCTGTGGACTGGGGTTTCCACTTCACCCCTTCGTCCGCGGGCTCATGTTCTACTACGGGCTAGATTTCCATGATCTAGCCCCGAACTTCATCCTCAACATCTCGGCGTTCATCGTCCTATGCGAGGCCTTCCTCCGCATCAAGCCTCATTTCGGCTTGTGGCTGCAAATCTTCTGCGTGAAGTCGAAGATCGTGAGCGGCCAGCAAGCGGAGTGTGGAGGAGCCATGGTGGGCAAGATGCCTAACGTCACCTGGCTTGACGGCTCCTTTGCATAAACCGTGAAGGGGTGGCAGTCGGGGTGGTTCTACATCACCGAGCCACACGACGCCAACTGGGCGGCGGCCGCCGAGTTCCGATCTGGAACCCCCATGCGGCTCACCTCCTGGGAACAGAAGGGCATGTCCTGGGGCGAATCTACAGAGCTGACTGGACTCCAAAACTGCATCAAGGGCATGAACGACAAGAACATCAAGCTTGTCAATGTGATCCAGGTCATGCTCGTTCGCCGGATTCTACCGTGCCAAAGGCGGGCATTCAGTCTGTGGGAGTTCGTCCCGGCCGAACACCAGACGCTTCAGAGGCTCTACGGCATTAAGCACAAAAACGCATGGAAGGCGTTGTTCAAGGCCTCCGAAGTACCTCCTCCCATATCCGAGGACCGTGGGCTCCACGCTGCGCGGCCTCCTAGTCAGGTGAGTTCTTAGGCTGCCACCGGATTCAGTTCTTCCCAATATATTCATGGGGGAGCCTTAAGTAATTGTGCATATTTGTTCAGGATTATGTGGAGACATCGGAGCAGATTGACTATCCGGCTCCGCTGCCAGAAAGCCAAGCTAATGCTCTCCTGACGGAGATGCTGGTCCCGGCGCCCTACAAGGGGCCGGAGAAGAAGGCCGATAAGAAGGCCCCGGGGATCCAAAAGGGTCTCCGACATAAGATTGCGGCAGAAGCCTCGTCCGAAGACGATGAGGCACACCCCTCCCCCGAAGGGGAAGAAGAAGAAGAGGAGGCCGCCCCATCCGGAAAGGACGAGGGGCCTGAGAGGGCGGACGAGGGGGCTAGGAGAGGCCCCCGGCGCAAGGCCGTCATACCCTCGTCGTCCGATGACGACGAGGCAGATTCCTCCTGCGGAGGTGGGGGGAAACAAGAAGAAACTCCACCTCCCCGTATTGGGGGGGGGGGAGAAAAAGAGGAAGGCCGCCCCGGAGGGGGAGGCTGGGACGTCCAAGAAGGGAAAGGCATCCCTTCCGGACTACTCCGCCACCGCCTCCGATAGCGAGGAGGGGTGGCTGCCCAGGAAGAAGCCCCTAGTGCGATCGTAAGTATCCGCACTCTATCGTAATTTTGCTTCATAGTTTTGTTATAATGCCGAACTTGTATGTAGTCCGGCCAGGGTCCATCCCGAGGCATCGTCTTCGGATGGGTCCTTGAGCGATTCGACGATGAACTCGCTCCCGGCGGCCACTACTCCTCAGCCTGCAGATGACACGGAGGTGTTATCCCAAAGGCTCCCAGAGCGGGGGGAGGTGGCTCTGGAGGCGCCCCAAGGCGGCATTCCAGACGTCGGACACGCGGGGTTCAAGATCCCCGCGGACCGTGTTGATGAGAGTCACCGTAGGCCGGGCTCTCAACCGAACACTGTTCCGGAGCCTTCAATGGTTCCGGACTCAGGCGGGCAGCCCCTCATTAGGGAGGGAGAGCCGTCTGTGTCGAGGACTTCCGTTGCGCCCGAGGCGCCGGATTGTCTGCTGGAAGCGCTTCGCAGCACTTCCATAGATGAAGAGCACCGTACTCTTATGAGTGCGGTGATTCAGAAGGTTTCGTCCACCAAGAGCAGACTAACCGAAGCCTGCACCAGCCTCCTGACAGGCTTTGAGGTAAGTAATAAAAATGTGTGAAATTACCACCTGATAGGTAGTAGCCCCTGATACTCTGTTTGGTGTTCGGAAGGAAAAACCAAATGAAGGGTCAATTATAATCAGCAGGAGTCTAACAATAAGTTTGAATGTGAATAAGCAGGCTGTGCTGCTTGCCGTTGCGGTCCGTACGGCCGAGATCGCCGGACTAAAACAGGACCTGGAGCAGGCGCAGGGAGAGCTCGACCTGACGAGGAGGAAGCTCGAAAAGAACAAAGGTGAGTGATTCCCCGCTCTCATATAATGAAGGATAGATAAAATTGGTTATTCTAACGATGAAGCGTCGTGATTTTGTAACAGGGGCCACCACCGAAGTGGCGTCTCTGAAAAAAGCGCTATCCAAGGCTGAACACAAGGCGACCTTGGAACACAAGGAGCGCGAGAAGCAAGATTCCCGAGTGGGCAAGGTACAACAAGAGCTCTAGGAGCTCGGCAAAAAGTTCGAGTCCGTGGAACATGAGCTTAAGGCGAAAGAGGCCGAGCTTGCGAAGGCCCTTGCAAGTATAAAAGACGCCAAGGCCGAAGCCGAGAAGGCACAGCAGGAAATCCAGGAGGCCAAAAAGATAGCGGCGGGTAAGAAATTATTTATGCAAAGCAAACATGTGGAGGAGGCGTTTCTTTTGCTTACCCGAGTCCGGAGCTCTCCAGGGGCATTCGTAGATCTACCACGCAACATATCAGATGCCGCGGAGTTCTACCGTGCTCAGGAGGGGAGCTCAACGAAGAAGCTGTTCTGGTCCCAGTATGCTGGGGCCGAACATCCAACGCCTCTGAGTGACCAACTGAAGCAGTTGGTCGAACTCCACAGGGTGGCCGAAGTGTCTATGAAGGATTTCATAGTCCGGATGTGGCCTGGTGAGCCCCTGCCCACCAGCTACTTCAGCCTGATCAAGCGGATGGTGAATGCCTATCCGTGACTGGAAGTCATCAAGCATTCCGTTTGCATTGAGGGTGCCCGCCGGGCCTTTGCCCATGCGAAGGTGCATTGGGGCAAGCTGGATGCGGAGAAGCTGGTGAAGGACGGGCTGCCGGAGGGCAAGGCACATTGCTATCCGGAGAAGTATTACGATGGCGTTATCAAGGGCGCTCGCCTCGTGGTCGATGAATGTACCAAGGACATAATTTTAGAATGAATTCACTTCTGTCATGTTTGTAATTTAAGGACGAAGTTACTTGCGCTATGTAGCGCTTTTGTTATTTAAAATATTACCTTCTGTGCGGCTGTTTATAAAATTCTGAAAGTAGGCCAGTCGTCGGCTTCCGCCCCCATGTAACTAGTACTGGGGTGTTCATGGAAAACCCGGACACTCTTTATCCAAATGTTTGGTCCCTTAAGGAGGTGTCCGGCGCAGTGAACAAGGCAATCGGACTATGCGGCTTTATAACCTTCACTTAGCCATAGAAGTCTACAATTTTAAATTTCAGCGAAGCCCCTAGAATCCGGAAGGCCGAATTGGGGCGCTATATACGCCTAGATTGGACGAAGCCGAATTATCGCCTAAAGCGGTAAAATCTTTAAGGATTTTAAGACCTCTCGAACAATGACTAGCTCTCGCCACATCATGCCGGTCAGTTTTAGGCTTTCTCTACTGAGGTGCTCGTCCGGAAGAACCGGGACACAATCGCATTAGTTCTCCCTGCACTACCTTAGCCGATATAACGGAACGTAAGGCACCAAAACAAGGGAGCCGGGCTATCCGAACTGTAGATCCAAGACATGATTCGGAGCTAATGTGTATAATGCTATAAGTTCGGGGTGCCGCACTGTTGAAAGTGTTAGGACTTGTCTTGCCGTATTATGGGGCGCCATAAGAAGCCCCTGGCAAACTGAACGTACCAAGGTGTACGGATGCAATATCACATAGACATTTGTAAGAAAAAAATGCTCAAATAAGAATAATAAGCTGACACGATATATGATCTCCCATTGATGAATAATACGTTTAAGCGTATGTTTACAATGAATGCATTAAGCAGAGATAAATAGGATTATTTGACATACCCTATCCAGGGGCATGCTACGTACAGATAGATAAAGCAGGTATAACGATCGTAAATAGATTCCACCTGGGTATTTCCTTCTGTGCGCAAAGCCTGTTGCCTCCTTAGTTTTCTCTCCTATGTAAGTCCAACAATCCGGCTCTTCTGGAGAGGATGCACTAAAGCAATGTCCTGAAAGGTGAAATGAAAGGTTACGAAGGTATATGGCGGTGATACCGCACTGTTGACTGAGCCACTGTTGCGCCTCCGCCTGTGCCCATGGTATTTTAAATGCGTAATTGTGTACACGTGGCACGAATGCTTCTTTGATGGGATTTGAGCGGAGGCCGGACTGCTAGTCGTGCTCTTGGTGTGCCTGGTGGTCCTGTTGCGGGGTGCTCCAAACTCGCTTGACGGTGCTTGAGGTTGTCGTCGCCGGATTGGTGGTTTGCCGGAGGAGGCCGCATTGTACTTCTGCCGCGAGGGCTGCAGTATGCTCTTCTGTACGAAGAGAGCGGTCCATGTTTCCATTGACTGTTATGACCCCGCGCGGGCCCGACATCTTGAGCTTGAGGTATGCATAGTGTGGTACCGCATTGAATCTAGCGAATGCGGTTCTCCCGAGCAGTGCGTGGTAACTACTATGGAAAGGGACGATATCGAAGATTAACTCCTTGCTTCAGAAGTTGTCCGGAGATCCGAAGACCACTTCCAATGTTATAGAGCCCGTACAACGGGCCTGTACTCCAAGAATTACACCTTTAAAGGTGGTTTTGGTGGGCTGATCCTTGAAGGATAGATGCCCATTTTGCGCACTGTGTCCTGGTAAAGCAGGTTCAGGCTGCTGCCGCCGTCCATAAGGACTCGCGTGAGGTGGAATCCATCGATGATTGGGTCTAAGACCAATGCGTCCGAGCCGCCATGACGGATGCTAGTAGGATGATCCCTACGATCAAAGGTGATCGGACAAGCTGACCATGGGTTGAATTTGGGGACGACTGGCTCCATCGCGTAGACGTCCCGTAGTGCTTGCTTCCGTTCCCTCTTGGGGATGTGAGTGGCGTAGATCATGTTGACCGTTTTCACCTGGGGGGGATTTCTTTTGTCCCCCCGTGTTCGGACGCCGGGGCTCCTCGTCATCATCGCTGTGCAGCCCCTTGTCCTTGTTTTCGGTGTTTTATTGGCCAACGGCCCGGGCAGACGCTCAGGACTTAGTGCAGCGATGCGTTGGTTGCCAATTATTCGCCAACCAAAGCCACATGCCGCCTACCGCCCTACAAACTATACCCATTACCTGGCCCTTTGCGGTCTGGGGGCTTGACATGGTTGGACCCCTTAAAGGAGGAACCCACAAGCAAAAATATCTACTGGTCATGGTGGACAAATTCACCAAATGGATAGAGGCCAAGCCTGTAAAAACGGCCGAATCTGGACCGGTGATAGACTTCATATCCGGGGTCATACACCGTTACGGCGTCCCCCATAGCATCATAACTGACAACGGCACAAATTTCACGGCCGATGATGTTAAAGTCTAGTGCAAAAACATGGGCATTAAGCTCGACTACGCTTCAGTCTATCACCCTCAAACCAATGGTCAAGTCGAATGAGCCAACGGTCTCATTATAAGCGGCATCAAACCCAGACTAGTGCGATCCCTCAAGGAATCTAACACGCACTGGGTAGAGGAGCTTGACTCCGTACTCTGGGGCTGCGGACCACGCCGAATCGCACTACCGGATTCACACCATTTTTTATGGTATACGGCACAGAGGCAGTACTGCCATGCGACATAATTCATGACTCACCTCGAGTGCGCATGTACGAGGAAAGAGAAGCCGAGCTCGATCGGCAGGACAGCTTGGACGCATTGGAGGAGGAGCGCGACGTGGCAAAAGCTCGTTCCACATTCTATCAACAGCAGGCTCGAAGATATCAAAGCAGAGAAGTACGGGCCAAAACTTATAACATTGGCGAACTAGTTCTTCGCCTGCCGGACAAGAAAAAGGACAAACTAAAGCCCAAACGGGAGGGTCCCTTCATAATCGACCAAGTACTGACTGGTGGAGCGTATCGTCTGCGAAATGCGTCGGACAACCGACTAGAGCCGAACCCATGGAACGCAGCACGCCTACGATGATTCTACGCCTAGCTCCGGACTCCGTGTTCGTCTCCTTCCTCTATCCCTTTTTTTATTTTTATTGTTATTTTTTCACATTAGCTGTCCGGGATTTCGCTCCCTCTCCCTGCCTTTTTTCTCCCAAGCCCTTAGGGGCTTGCATGTGCATTGTTCGCACGTACTTGACGAGCCACCCGCGCTCCTCATACCTGGGGGCTTCTGTATCAGAAGTTTATATAAAATGGGCCTCATGCCCAAAACATGTGTGATACTTGTGCATGAACCTTTTATACACCATTATATGCATCGATATGACTTAAGTTTTGGCCAAGCTGGGTTGCCTGGCTCCTGTGTTTACCCCTACGTTCCCGTTCGTTCGGCTAGGTGGTAAAGGGAGCACCTCTGCGATTGTTACTACCGGGTCAGCCGGATGTGTACCTCAGACTGGGTGAAGCTGAAAGCTAGCGTTCTTAAGGGAATATTCGGTCGGTGAACTAAAAGATGATATTTCGTGTTTATTTATCTGCCCCCAGATGCTTTTCTGCTCTTTTTAGCAGTTCGGACATGCACTTTAGGGCATGCCTCCCAGGGAAAGGAACCCCTAACGGAACTATTCTCCCTGGAAGATGTTTCTTACTAACCATGTAATATAACATAACTAGTTGGGCACTTGTATGCTAAAGCAATTATGACCCCTACGCCTTGTCTCCATGCATGCCCCGGTTCTTTCATAATCGCGAGGGTATTCGGACACACTCTGTACTATAGGGTACAGAGGTTGAAGCGAAAAGGTCCGCAATGACAAACGATCTACAATCCGGCTAGAAGGCATTTTTCATGTCATTTTAAATTACATAGTCAATCCAACTCGGTATATTCTTCTTCAATACCATCCAACAGGCGGTCTAATTTACAGTCCTGTTGGGAATACTTTGTAGCCAGCTCTACCTGGTCATATACTAAGCTGACAGGGATCTCCTTTCCGTCAGGACCCATAGGGCCGACCTCGGCCATGTGGTTTGGGTCAGCCTTCGTGTACCGAGTCTTCACCATGGCCCAGGCCTCCCTGGCACCTTGATGGCAGGCCGATATGTTCCACAACTGGAAGCGCTGCCGCACTACCTCCAGCTTCTTCGTAAGCTCCCCAAGGCCTTCGGGCATGGAGAGGGATGGCCACATAGCCTGAATGACGCTCTGCATTGCCTGCCGAACTCGTTCGTGCAGTTGCAACAGCTCGGGAAGAAGGTCTCCCGTTAAACCGGGCATTTCCTCCGCAGGACGACCTGTCAGCAGACCTACAGACATAGCTCTGTTAATCGACTTCCTCGCCGAATTCTTTTTTCGAAGATTCGTTCAAGCACTTACTAAAAATGCCGCGTCGAAGTCGCCAATTCTCCTTTACAGAGGCAGACAGCTGAATACGAACATCCTTTAGTTCCTCGCCCAGCTGGGTATTGGCGTCTTGAAGTTTGTTCTTCTCTTGCCTCACCCTCGTCAGCACGCTCTCGCCAGCCTTTAGTTGGCGTAGGAGTTGCTGCTTGTCCAGATTTGTTCCGGCCCCATCTGCACTATTATAGTCAGAATTGCACACCTGCCGCGCTTCACAACGAAATTATATTTGAAAGCATATATTATCTGAGGGCGTTTCTTTGGCATTTTCTGAAGCGGCAAGTGCAGCCTCGAGGTGGGACTTGCACTCTTCAAGCTCCTGGGACAGTTGCGTATTCTTCTTTGTAAGACACTTCATAGCACATGATCCTTAAAATAGTTATCTTCACTGTTTCAAGTCTCGGGGGCTACTGACATATATAACCTTCAATTTTACCCACCTGTATGTCTTTTACATACTGCTCTGTGGCTCTGGCTAGACCATTTTGAGCGGCACGGAGATACGCGTCTCCTGTATTAAAGGCGTCCAACGCCTCTGGGGAAAAACATGCGTCACGAAGAACAGTCCGGCGACGCCTGTGGTTCAGGGCACTCTCCACCTCTGAATTGGTGGCAGATAGCCCGTCTGCATCCTCTGTCGGAGGAACGCCCGAGGCGCGCCCCGTACCCGTCTCCGCTTCCGGACCCGGCCTTGAACCTTGGCCGGCGGATATAGTCCGGCGGGCTTTCTTCTTTCTAAGAAAATCATGAGCGTTAGTAAGGCTCAAGGGCATAAACCCTAGGCGTTAAATTTGCACGCCGTACCGTTGCACCGGAGTCTCGATCTGGTCTGCACTTCTTTTTGGCCCGCCTAGCTTCAGCGGCCCTTGTTGGCTGCCCGCCGCGGGCTCGGCCTTCCGCCTCAGGGATTTACCCTGTGAAACGAAACACTATTAGTTCACGACATTCAAGATAAAGCATGAATGGATCTCCTTAAAAATACTGGGACTTCGGTCTCGGTTACCTTTGAGGCTGGAAGTAGTCCGGGATAGTCGGCCGTAATGGCCACTAGGGTGTTATCCCTACTCAATTGATGAAACACCCCTTCAATTAACTCCACGCATAAGTCCGGGTCCTCTTGGGAGTCCGGATCGAGGGATCGTTCTGGGTCCTCGGGTTGTGGAGGAGGGCTGTTTATCTCATTCACAGTCTGGCGCAGCTCCTGCGTTAACATTGTTAGACTAAGTGCTCAATTACGGGAATTTCGAAAGCGGGTCGGCAGGTGAAAATGTTCGCTCACCCAGCTAGGAGGATTGTACATGGAGAATCCGCCCTCCGGTTTGACACGGAGGAATTCCTCTTCTTCTCCCTTGTACATAGCAGATAAGATTCTCGTTAAAGTGGCGGCCAAATCTGGTCCCTTACGACTGCACCGGGTGGCGTCATCCTCCCCGTTGAAATCCCACATAGGGTGGCCTCTGTATTGAAGCGGCTGCACCCCTCGCGTAATGCATATGGCCATGACCTTGATCATGGTCAGTCCGGAATGAGCCAACAACCTTATCCGGCTCATCAGGTAAAGGACGTCCCGATCAGTTTCTCTCTGAGGGTTCCATGGGCGCCAGCTCAGGCGCTTCTTCAACGGAGCATTATTGAACTCAGGGAGGCCAATCCGTACAGGGTCCAGCAGGGGGACATCATCTATATAGAACCACTCCGAGGACCAGTCCTCGGACGTCCTCTTTGGGGTACCGGATAGATATCCGGTCCTGGCGATACGCCATAGTTCGGCTCCGCACACTTGATAAATAGACCCCTCTTGAGAATGGGGCACGAGGCAAAACAACCTCTTCCACAATGCGAAATGGGCTTCAACGCCCAAGAATAGCTCGCAGAGGGCCACGAAGCCTGCAATGTGCAGAATGGAGGCGGGCGTGAGGTTATGTAGCTGGAGGCCGTAGAACTCCAGCAACCCTCGGAGAAACGGATGAATTGGAAATCCGAGTCCTCTCATCAAATAAGGGACTAGGCATACCCGCTCTCCTCGAGAGGGATTGGGGACGCTCTCCGCCTGCTCTCCGCCGCTATAGGTAGCAATCCTGGCTCAAACTGGGACCATATATGCTGGGGGGAGAAGCCCCTTGGACTGAAGCACTACTAGCTCGCTATGCGGGACGGAACACCGCCCCCAATCTCCGGGCCAAGGGCTAGAAAGGCGAGAGGAGGAGCTGCACCGGCCGGCCATGGTGGAATGGATCTCCGTCGAAGGCACTCTGATGAAAGCTCGCGGAGGGAAGATGGTGGGAATTGGATCTAAATCCCCGTCTCTTTTATGGGCGGTTCATTAACGCAACCAGGGGGTGACTGAAAAAATCCCCTGGCTTTTCGCATTCGTTTGACACGTGGAAGATGGTCATTATGGGGCACAGAAGCAGAGGAGGGCAGCACGCACTAGAAGCCGGACACTATTCGACGGGTACAAGGAATTTGAAGAAGAACCCGCCTTGCAATGCTGAAGACAACTTGCGCGCCGGACTCGTCGTCATTGAAGCCTGGTTCAGGGGCTACTGAGGGAGTCCTGGATTAGGGGGTGTCCGGATGGCCGGACTATGACCTTCGGCCGGACTCCCGGACTATGAAGATACAAGATTGAAGACTCCGTCCCGTGTCCGGATGGGACTTTCCTTGGCGTGGAAGGCAAGCTTGGCGATACGATATGAAGATCTCCTCCCATTGTAACCGACTCTGTGTAACCCTAGCCCTCTCCGGTTTCTATA